>NC_055677.1:3791009-4094759 GCF_017976325.1 Chelmon rostratus
AGCACAAACCTGTCAACTGCCACTGTAAGTACAATCTTTAACAATTTTCTGCTACTACCGCTGCTCTACTACATTTCACAACTTTAGTTATTGGCTACTTTGCAGATTCACATTAATAATACAAAACATAATAAAATAGTATATCATTTCAGTATATGAATAGGAATTTATTACATATATAGCTACAATATTCTGAAATAGGCCATTGTGTACAAGTAATTTTACTTAAGTAAAATTGAAAATGAAATTGAAAAAAATACAGAGTATTACTACACTGTAGTGTACACTGAATCTCTTCCTCCACTGGAACTACACAAGACATTTTGCATTGCACACCTGTAGCTACTGCTGACATTCAGTGAACCTTTGGTCCATACAGTTGAAGTCAGGTCAAGCTGTTGCTTGTTTTTTTGTTTTTTTTGTTTTTTTGTAGGGGGGGGGGTTGTTGTTTTTGATGCAACTGTCGCTGTTTATATGAATAAATCAGTAAACAATATATTCCCACCCACAGAGTGTGCAGGGAGTCAGGAAACCATATGAAAATATTCCGCTGCTAGCGACCCTCTACATCTGAGCAGCGGGGTACTTCGAATGCAGGAGGAAAACGACGATCTCAGTCAGAATCTGTGTATTTTTCGGCTACGAATGTACCCAAAGCACAGTTTGAGTTTGTGTACTTAATTAAATGAAAACTGAAGTCAAGCATCTTCACCCTTTTTAACTGCAGTGAGGGCTTAAGTGAGTTTTGTTTAGCCCTCTCAACCAAAACCCAGCTTACTCCAGTCGGCAGGCTGCGATAAGAATTATCTGTGCATGTAAACACACGAGACTGAGCCGCGCGTCATGATGCTTCCCTTTCATATCCCTCGCAGTCTTCCTGTTTCTGTGCGACAGTCTGGCTTTACAATGCGGACCCCTCTGCCCAGGTGTTTCCTCAGCCCCATCTGTTCCCTCTGAGCCTGAGAGCTTCATCATGGAGTCGCTGCTCATTGTTGCTCCAGCACAGCATGTACAGGCCTACGTTCAAAGAGCGATGACTTTAAAACGCTGAGAAGCCGAACAGTTTGATTTCAGAATGAGGCATGAAATGGGAAATGTAAAGTGTTATTTTAATTCATCTGGAAAAAAGGAGTAAATATTGACTAAAATACTGCTTCCTGTATTCTCAGGGACATGAGTTCACAAGCTGTGGCCCTGCTACTCAATACTGTTTTATTGTTTGGTGTTAAGATGTGTGATTGAATCACTTATGTTTGTTTTTTAAATAAAAGAAATCAAGGCGTGCAACAACAAAAAAGGCCTTGGACAGTCGTTTCTGTGATCATTATGGGGAACATTATGTTGCCTTCATGATCATAATCCAAGCTGTCAAGGTCAAAACTGAGCAGTAGTGACAATACTAATTGAGAATAGAAATGGTGATTCAATTTGCTCTCATTTAGCAACGGATCTGCCAATACGAGCTGTAGCGCACGCGGGGTGGCTCATGTCATTGGCTCTCTGCTGCACATTATTTTTGTCTTCACAGATCAAGGGTACAGATGACTTTTGTCAGCCATCAGATGCTGTGTGGCAGATGTCACAGCATTTATTGTCACCATGATTTATTGGTTGAGAGTGACCACAGCCACAGGGAAGAACACATCAAAAAGGCCAGGCGCTGGTGAAGGGGAGCTACTGAATGCCAACTCCTTCGACAACTTTCATCCCATCCCTCTTAGGACCCCACATTTTGCTTCTGGTTATTGTTTGGCCATCTGTTGTATTCCGAGGCTCTTTGACTACACCGCTAAGCAAACATGGAGTCTGTGCCAAATGCCGTCACCTTCGTCTTGCCCCTCTAATTCGACCCTGCTGGGTTTCTTCAGTTAGATCAAGTGCTAATTCATTTGAGGAACTCACATGGCAGAGGTTCCCTTCTACGGGAAATTCACCTTTTTTATCTCTAATTTCTTTATCGCCGACAATTTCTTAAAGTCGATGCATGTACGTAGTAAATAAACCGATACAGCCAATGTTTTATTTTCAGTTTAATCTATTTTTAACCCTTATGAATATTAATTTGCAGTGTTGTGTTCACAGATCGAGCAGTGTGCTACACGTTCAGCAGCAATTTGATTCAACTTGCCCTCCTTCAGGACATATTCCTGCCCATATGCAGCAGGTTTGCAAAATTAATTAATAAGCTTTGACGTCTCAAGCTGCCCTTTTCAACGTTCGTCAACGAACACAATATTTCTGTGATGTATCATGAAGTGGTTTCATGAAAGTGTGGAACCCCATGCCAAGTGCTTTTTGTTGCCATGAGAGCACACTGCATGAGAATAGTAAAGAAAACAATATGCTTGCAGTGAATATATTGCAGGTATGATGAATACACATCTCTCAAAGCTGTTTTTAATGTCATTTTTGGGATGAACGGATAAAGATTGAATGCATCATCAACTCTGTTCTATCCGTAATCAGATTACATTAAACTCGAACTGATCATTTTTTATTCTACCTGGAAGGATGCAGTCTCTATAAATGTAAAAACAAGCTCCACTAAATTCAGATAAAAGATAATTAAAGCTCCAAAGTTCAACTCGTGTAAAGCTGACAAAGCACGCAGCATGGTTGTTTCAAGTCATTGCAGCTGGTGTTCAGTGGAAACGCCTTCATCTAACAGGAATGTGTGTCATTTAATGCACAAAACAGATATTAGCATTATGCACCACCCGGGTATCAGAATATGAGGAACACCCCTTAGCGTTTCATCACACTTCAACCTACAGATTTCTATGTATATGCTTTAAAAAAACCCCTCATCTTTAAACATGTTTACATGCAAACATCCCACTAAAACACAAGATCAAAGACAAACACTTCAGCTTCTGACAGAGACACCTCGGGACGTGGTACAGGTAGATGAGCAGTGGAGGCTGAACAGGAACAGAAATAAGTTCTTCATTTCCCCTCGCTCAATCATACTTGAAATCCAGATTCCAAATTCACCTGAGGTCAACACCAAAAAGCCAGTAACACCCAGCGACGCTGCAATCAATATGAATGCAGCCTCGCTGCAACATTGTTGCCTAGCACCGTTACCTTTGTTTCCTCTCTGCGGCTGAGTTTGTTGCATCATTCAGCGGGAACGATGAACAAAGCTTTCAAAGACCTCACAGCGAATGGCATTAAAAGTGAAATTCATTTGAGTAAATTGTACAAATGCATTGCTGCCACTTACAGTACGTCCACTAAATGAATTATGATAGCAAAGCATTCCACTGATGTTTCACCTTCAAGGCTGACCTTGTGACGCCTATTCTCTGCTGATGCTTGCCAGAGATAAAAGCTATGAGCCCTTCTCACCCCCCCCAATGCCAAGGACACACGCATCATCGCTTTACTGGCCTATCTGCCCAGGTGATGCATGGCTCCTATAGCCAGTCAGTCTGAGGCAGTATTTATAACAAACTATGTGAGGCAGCAACCAACTCATCACCGCAGAGACCTCAGAATCCTTGGTCTCCTGGTGCACTCACATAGGTTATGTTATATGCTGTGAACGTATTCTAAATTCAATGTTTTTTTAGATATGAAAATGCCAATGAGATGTCAAGAGCTGCAGAATGAGTGAGACTTAAAGGATAATTAATTCTGCTGAAAGCAATTCACATGGCTCGGCTTCAAAAAGAAGTTAAGGCGCAGGAGTCAGGCTGAAAGAGTTATATCAATAAATCCTTCAGAGCAATTTGTTGTAAGTGGTAACAAAGACACAGCACACATTAGCAAAAAAGAATAAAATCAAACGAACAGAAGGATGAATGCTCCTGAACCGAACTGCCAAAAGGCAATTCTGAGAAGAAAGTGAGACAAAATCTAAACCCGAGTGTTCGGAAGGGACATCTTGTGACTGTCGGGGAAGTGAACAGCAAAGAGCAGTCGACGCTTGAAATTCATTAGGTATCAGTGGGAGACAAAGCACTGACAGGTGTTTATGCAAATCATCAGCGAATGAATTCATCTCCCTAATGGGGAAAACAGCAGTCTCAGAATAATGTGAAGCATGTGGAAGAAAATGATAGTCCACTTGTGAAGTCACAAGCATATTGTAAGCCTTACAGTGTGTTGATGGTGGAGAGACACAGTTGGAATTAATAATTATTGAGGGCTATCTGTTGTTTTATTCTGAGAACATATGGGATATTTTTAGTCGTTCCGCAAACATATTGGGTCTGGAGAAGTTGCTGCATGTTAAATCAAGCCGAACACAAACTTTCCATTTCTTGCAGCTTTTCAAGCAAGTATGCAGATCAGTAAAATTAATGACTAATAAGCTGCAACAACTAAAAAAAGAAAGAGAAATCTGGTATTGATAGTGGTTATTTTCTGGGTTTGTCATAACACAGGTCTACAGCTAAGCTAACTGTTCTGCGAGACTGTACTTATGCATGGTGGTGTTTGGAGCTAAATGCTAACCTTAGCACGCTAACATGCTCACAATATTAATAATAATAATCTCTCAATTAATACAGAAAATTCACCCAAAAGTGCTTGTTTGTTGTTATTTAACAGGTGTAATGTTTGCCATCATCTTCACCTTCTTAGCTTAGCATGTTAGCATGGCAACATTTGCTAATCAACTGGTCATTAATTTTTCAGGTATTTGATTTTAAAGCAAAGTAAGTAAATAAAAAATGTTGACCTGATGGCGCTAGGTGAAAATCTAAGCAATCAAGTTATTCGATTTATCTTAAGGGGACTAAAAGATCGGTATCAAATTCCATCCATCCAATGACAGTCGAGATATTTCATTCAAACTCACATATTGTAACCTCATGAGGAAGTCGTATTCTGCACAGATTCTAACGTCCTTTGAGGTAAATGTGTGATTCTCTGCTATATAAATAAAATTAACTTGACTTGACGGTGCCACGTCACTTAAAAGATGCAGCAACACAAAACTGGTTTGAGACTTGCTATTTGAGAACTTTCTCACTTTCAACTGGTATTATCCCAGTTGTTTCTCATAGTGACATCAATTAACACGCAGCCTGATAAATATTCAAAGTCCCTTTCATATCCTGTCATGGGAGACTAAAATGGAGACAGTGCACAAGGCTTACATCTTATTAATGACTCATTTACTTTGATCACAAGCTGTCATTACACTGTTTGTTTCTTTTATTTTGTGCCATTCAGCATCTGCCAAGGGACTGTGAAAAACATTTAAGAGAAAAATCAAAGTCGCCACAACTGTGAACTGTTGTGTTTGATAAGCGCCTGATAGACATATGCCTGATAATGATTGGATTTATGAAAGGTTTAATTACATTATCTATATTCATGCTACTGTATCTGTCACATCCACAGCCGTTCCACAAACTTTAAAGCAATGCATACTTCCGGCTTGTTTATGTAACTTGTCTATAGGGTGCACGGATGTTAGTGCTGAGCTCTTAATATTGTGGTAGAGCCTCTCTATTTTTAGTGTGCACAGCATTTCCTTGCACCATCTCACTCTAATGAATACTTTCTTTGTTGCAAGCGTGGCTACCTGGAATACATGGCCTGAAACTGCAGATATTAACCAACAGTATGAAGTAAAATCACAGGATATTTGTAAGCTCGGGGCAGTTTGCGATGTTAAAGATTGACAGAAACGTCGGCAGCTTCATCGTACAGTATCATTCAAATCCAATGAGAACACATTAGATTGAGAAGGCGATTCCTTGGATGGACTCAAGTCAGTCTGGGAGGGAAATGTGTCACTTCACTAATCAAATCAGAATCAGTGATTTCAGGGTGGAGGACAGTCAGTGCTTACCAAATCATTATGGTCAATAAACTGTGGACATATTTAGGCTGCATCTATATATCATCCCCCTCTCCTTCCTTTTCGCTCACTCCCTATGATCTTGTTTGTCTCTCAGTGCCTGGCTAATTTTGCACTTGGATGTAACTTTGGCTCACGGGAGAATGCTCCTCCTTTGCATAATCTGGTTTCTGGGGCTGCAGCTGTAATGCTGCTTCAGTCAGAAACGCCACGAGGAGTCAACCCCCAGAGTGATTCAGTGCAAATGAAGTGTCCACCGATCCCACAGCCATTGAAATGCAATGAGCTCTTTCACCGGATCACTGTACAAAAAGGAGAACATCAAGTAAAGTCCCAAACGTGTGACAAAGACATAATGGTGGTCATTCAGGGCTGAGAGTTAATGCGCAAAGCTATTATGACACACCATAAAGGAACAAACTGTGCAACACCATTTATTTACCATAAGGCCAAACTGTAAAGGCCAAGTCAACACATTGACTGAATGGCAAACTGCACTCTGTATAGATTTTAGAAGAGCACAGAGTACAGTGGAACTGGTAAAAGTCTCTGAGTCAAAGGGTTAAAGCAGAAATCAGTAAGTTAAGGAGGAGCACATGGCTGTCAGTTGACCTCTATACCGGCTGGCTGCCATTGCACTGACCCTGGATCGATCCTGTGTTGGCCAGTTAACTCTTGGCCTCTCAGCCTCACACCACTGTGCTGCTCCCACAGAAGTGAGATGGCGTGGACGGACAACCCCCGACTTTAACAGGCTTTTTGTAAGCATTTCAGCCGTCAGCTGACTGAGATGTCTGACTCGAGTATCCAGATGTTGGCTTTTGTTTTTTTTTACGGATCTCACTGTGTTTTTTTTTTTTTTTTTTTTTTTTTAAGAACACACGTCGCCTGAAATACACTACTAGACTGTAGATTTGTCATCCACCCGGAGCACAATAGACAGTCGCATATTGTATCATTTAATGCTTTATTTGTGACTTTTGTCCTTTTCTGCAGTTCGTCGTCACTGGCTCAGATTTGGGTGCCTGACAAGAAAAGTTTTGCCTCACAGTCACAACATCAATTTCACAAAGAGCATCTAATTCCTCCAGTTTGCCAAATGTTCAGCTGTTTCAAATGTTCTCGCATGCAAAAATTCAAATGTGAAAGCTTAAAGCTCACCACTAATAAATGGCAGAGGCAACGGTTTTGTACCTTTTATATTTATTTATATTCCTACAGTCCTATACTCTTACAGTGACCTTTTTTCTGCAAGCACAAGCGTTAAAAAACAACAGCTGCACAAATACCAAGCAACAAATTATGTAATGAACCTTCTCACACACCCTCCGCACCTCTTCTATGAAACAAAAAGTGTATTTTTACCAGAGAGTTTAAAATGTTAAATACTATGGCATTAGCCCAAATGCTCGGCTTTTTGAGAAACACGCTTGCTTTCTTGCCGAGTTAGATGATGTGATTAATACCACTCACATAAACGTCCTTTCACAATGGAGTTAGAGCCAGGAGACTGCTAGCTTAGCTTAACAAAAAGAGTGGAAACAGGGGGAAACAGCGAGCCCTGCCCCTCCCTACCAGCTCACTAAATAATTAGTTAAAGGTGTTAAAGGTGTAGCATGCAGTTTGAACTGAATGCACTCGTATGACTCCGCTAAGCCGCCATCAAATCCACATGTTCGCCCGGCAGCAGAAGGAGTCGGTTACCCTGCAGTCCTCATGCCTTGTAGGGCCCGCTTTCCAAGACGTGAGCCTCGCCGAGACCCCGGTCCCCCTCGCTGTAACTTGTCTTCTCAAAGACGCCCCTCCAGCGCTTCGTGGCCTCAGGGCAGAGCGCCGCAGGCTTCGGAGGCAGCTGCAACGCCATCTTACAGCGAGATAAGAGGATGGTCCAGACAGTTTTTTCGAACAATCTGCATCGGCTGTGAGGGGCAAGAAACAGCAGAGGACCTGATTTCTGTGGGAGAGGAGCTGAGTGTTATTGGACTGTCACTCGACCTCTAAAAACACGGAGAAGGAAATTGGACATGCTCAGCTTTGTGGTACACCTCACACACACACACACACACACACACACACACACACACACACACACACACACACACACACACACACACACTCACTATCGTCCCCCTCAAAAGTTCCACCCCACTGTTTGTCGTCATGCCTCTCTGCCACTCGCCGATATGAGCGCACTGGCATCGAACATAATGAGGCTGAAGCTCCGGGACGTGTTCACATGTGTGTTTCACATGCACCGTCGCAGGCAAAGGAGGAACTGGAAGTTTACCTCAAGTTGCAGGATTTTCTGCAGGGTTTTCTATCATTTAGTCAGGCTTTCGCCGTCACTTTCTCCATTCCTGACACATCACTACCACAAAGTGTGAAGATCTGTGTGGTGTGCTGGCTGTGCGACACCAGGGCTTCACCATCTGTAGCCAATAGGAACACCCTCTCTCTGAATTGGCCAGTCTCCTATCACGGGCTAGATTTTCTAAAGCCTAAAAGGGGTGCAGAAGGGTAGTTTTCTCTCAGACCACTTGAATTATAACATGCTGAAAGCTTATTATGGATTTATTTTTGCTCAGAAAAAAATAAATAAATAAATAGACATCACTGCCTACACCAACTGAAAGTCTTGTTTGTGTACATAAAAACAACATGTCGCAGGTTTACAGGGCGATGCATGCCAAACTTTTTCTTGGAAACTTTGTTCTCCATTTGTTGCCTGGAAACCTCATGGTGACGACAAGTCTCCGGGAAGTCACCGTGCCCTGTCGAGAAATAGTCTGGCAAATAATGCTGGTTAAAGTCAATTTTAGTCTAATGGGAAAAAAGAATTCTGCTGTACTTAGTGATGGCTATTTTCTGGAGACTATCATTGTCAGAATGACTATATGCCTCTTGTTGGTCGTAAATTAAAAGCTCTCCAGCCTGGGCACTGCGTTTTAGAGGCCCGGCCAGTGTAGGTGGATTTGGATTTGAGTCAAATTCCTTCCATCTCTTTATAACCGACTTTAATGTGCCCCCAGGGATATTCAGGATTTTCTAAGTGTTCTTACGTCACTCCTTGCTGCATTTACCTCAAATGTTTGCAGTGCTCTGAGATGCCCTGTAGGTTTGTGGTGGTGAATTAACAGTAGGAACCGTGGGAGCCCCCGTGGTGCAGCAGATTTTCATTTAGAAATCTTTATGAACCTTAATTAATGCCTTGAACAATTGCTTACTTGAACGTTTTTATGGCAACAGTGCTGTTCTTCAAGAACCCCATAATAATTGTATGCTACTATTCACTGCTTTACTCTTCTGCAGGTAGTGTGAAGTACATTCATATATAATAGTTTCACCAACAAACACGAGAGCATACACCAGTCTTTGTGCCACTTCAGACTGTAGTAAATGCCATCTAATTCCATTATGGTAATTAAATAAATTGTTATGGGATGTCAGAAAGATTTCATTGTGCCTGGTGAAAGAAATACTACTCAATATGACATTAAAAAGTCAAGTCATAATTGTCATCTTAACAAGTATAAATGGTAGTTGTGACACCGCAGACTTATTTATGTCCAACAACAGACTGTGAGCTAAAATGAGATGTACCATCTGCATCGTGCTGACAAAAAAAGTTGTCACTTCTTCGGTGATAAAAGGAAAAAACTAGATATTATGCTAGCAAAGGAGACGGTGAAGAAATAGCCACACTGTGTTTCTAAGAGGCAAAAATAAATAAATGAATGAATAAATATAGATATGCTTTTCAAACACTGAGTCAGTGGGGTCGTTGCAGGAGGCAGGATGGAAGGTATTGTTCTGGGAAAACGTTCAAAGACACTGAACCCAACTATACTCAACTATCAATCATTTATTTCTTGCGGCCACCTCGAGAGAGGGGAAACACAAACAACATCCTGAGTCCGCGGCTGCACTTTTACTGATCATTTCACTGTTTGCCTGTGAGTCTTTGGTGTGGCTGATATAGAGAGGCGTTCACAACAGGCAGTTTACCAGGAAATGTTCGAAGGCAACCCCCCATTGGTTTATGTGTTATATTACATTAATAACACCTCTGTCCTGTGGGTGGGAGAAGCTTGACAGCATTGTGGTCCCAGGTTGTCCACACCAAGCTGTTCCTCTTTTGGGCTGAAAGGCACAGCAGGAGGACGTCAGACAGCATGAGTTATGACTATCACCATGAGCCACGCAAAGCGGGTGGCTTACCTAATGTTTAGCCAACTTTTTTTCAAACGAGAAGACGCACAAATGCCTCATTCATGATTTATTTCACCCTCAAAACCGCTTTAGTATGAGAGAGGTTCTCCCACAGCTTTATATGAATTATTTTATTGGTACGTTGTTTTTAATTCAACTTAAATAAAGTGAGGGTTTGCCAAACAGCTCTTTTCAGTCACATTGTCATCATTGAGCATTGTTTAGCAGACAATGTTATCATGCTCACCATGTTAGTTTAGTGTGTAAGCATGCTAACAATAAGCTCTAAATGCAGCTGAAGCTAAAGGAAAGTTTTGTTTGACAGAAACTAAAGTATTAAACAAGTCAGATCAGGGGGGCAAATTAAATCAGTGAAGGGCCCATCTTAAAAAAAAAGAAAATGGATTTGCGAGCCATAAAAATCTGTCGAAGGGACAGATACAGGAAATATTTCCTGCCACATGCCATTACACTGTACAATAACAGCTAAAAAAAATGAAAAATCTCAGGTCATAACTTACAGTCACGGTACACTTTATTTTCTACACGCTGCCATTTGCTGTATATACTTTTTTTTACAATAGCTTTTATTACTCCTGTTCACTATTTTGATATTTTATTATGTATAGTTTGTTCTTTATAGTCCTATTTCACAAATTTTAACTTATTTCACTGTGTGTAATGCTGCTGCTGCGCTGCATTTTCCCAGCTTGGGATAAAGTCAGTCAGTGAGTCAGTCAGTCAGTCAGTCAGTCTAAACCATCTACTGTGGTGACCAGGTTAGACCCAGTGAACACTGAGGAACAATTAACTCCCCCTGTGGAATCCCCTCACACAGCTAAGATATCTAAAAGTACACATAACAAACTCTGTGGGCAGTGGGGTTCAGGAAACAACCTTTAACATGTTCATTTTTAGTTACTTTTAAGTCTGTATTTTAACACATGTGCATTAGATCAAAATTCACAGGACCGCCAAAGTCTGTAGTAGTCATCACCTGGGCACTGTGGATGATCCGTGTTTGTTTGGATGGATGTGGGTGGTTGTTTGAGCTCATGGCAGGAACATTCAAACCACCATCGGTATAACCATGTTATTTATTTTCAATGGATACTGATGTATCTCACCCCTGCACAAACTAAAAAACTCTTCAGCAGCTATTTTTTCAATAAAAGCCCACATCAACAACTTAACGGAGATGGAAGCGGTTTCCATTATCTTCCTGCAACCACACAACCTATCAACTGAAAGTAAAGTAAATTGCATGGATCCAGAGACTTTTATGAGACAAATATTTCCGGCGCATCATTTTATTAACTATTCATGTGATTTTGTTGCACGTTTTTTTTCTGCTTTAAGGTGTAATATGCAAGAATTGTCCAAGGTCACTCAACAAATACGGGGCAGCATATCAGCAGAGTAACAGCTACCTGCTGCTCACTACACTCTTCGCCGTAGCTATTCATGACTGCAGCTGCCGTTAGCTCAGTTAGCTGTGCAGCTCGTGGCTAGTGGTTGGTGCATGCACCAGTGGAAGGCAGTGGAGCTGGGCTCAGCAGCCTCCCAGCGACCACACACCAGGATCAGGTGACTCAGCAGATACTGGTCTGTTTCAACCAAACCAGAGTGGAAGACAAGACAGTTTTAGTGAGTTTATTTTGCCTCTCTCAAGTTTGAAAGAAGTTTGTTTAATGATGAGTTAACTCGCCAGTTAAACTCTTCTAAGTTTGATAAAGGAGAGAAACTACTGTTGTATTTTTTCTGTTTGATTAGGAAAATGAGTGAAATAATATTTTCTTTCGTGACATTTTGTCAGTTTATTCTGTTTAGAAATAGACTAAAAAAAGCTAAGAGCGCTTGTGCAACATAGCAAACATCTCTCAGCTGAAACTGCGGGGGGCCACACCATCAGACCTCCGCCTTTTGAGGTACAAAGTGGTATAACGAGACAATACGGCCAGGAATAGCTGTTAACATGCTAACTTCAGTAGGTATCTCTGCAACACAATACAAATATATCTTTGACATCCTGACATACCATCACAATGTTTTATCTTCATATCCTGTTGATGATTTTAGTTAATTGACATGTTACACCTTTAACATCCACGGCTTCTACCAATAAGGAGTAAAGTACACTGTATGTTTCAGACAAAGGCTGGTGCAGGATATAGTTCCTATTGTCACCAAAAAAGTCCCCTCTGGAGGTGAGACACGTTAATGATAATTACACACATTAATCTGTGTTACCCGCCTGCTCACTAATCAGTTTGTCAAAGTCAGCCAGGATTTTCATTCCAGATAGAGCAGTGTCTCCAGTGTGCCATCTTTGTGTTTATTCTCCTTCTTGGCTTGCAGGATCTTACCAGAGGCAACCGACAGGAAGAACCTGCCAAGCTGCGTGGGGACTGGCACTAACCATAGGAGCGAGAGTGATAGTTGTTAAGACACTGCCTAATTTAAGCTGTTCTGGCACCTCCTGCCCCTTTGACGAGATACAAACTTAGAACACTTCATCAATATACAATTGATTAGTCTACAGTTGGGTCAGGATTCAGTTCAAGCTCATCGATTATGGCTTCTGTTAATTTTCTAAAAGTTCTGTTGTCACAAAGGCAACAGGCTATGAATATGTGCTTCTCCCCACACCCGATGGTGTGGTCACTCCACAGTTGTGCTTGAGCCAAGCTACAGTGTCAACATCATATTTAATGGAATTTCAAATTTGATATGTTATGGTTCACATTTTTTATTCTAATTTATCAGGGCTATTTCAATCATTAGACAGATTTAGGATTTACTTGGCATCCTGCAAAATTCAATTGTACTTGCACTGTGCTACATACTGTCCAGTCCATATGACGTCCATATGATTACCCATATCCAGCATTCACTCCAGATCATAAGAAGAAACTGCAAAATATAAGCATCATCTCAGTTTTTTATTGTTATTTATTTAAATCATACGCCCTACAGCACACGAGGAAGGGGGTGGAGATAGAGAGACAGAGATGTGTATTAGATATCCTGATGTCTTTAACAGTTCTACCAATTTTGGATCCCATTGTTTATCGCCTACCCAAGTAAACTAACCTGCAACTGTAATAGTTCTGACCTTTAACCTGTATTAACTGAATCTTAGTCACATCTGGGCAGCTGAAACAAGCTCAAAACACAATTTTGTCAACTGTTAAGTTGATTTCAGCCAACATGGAGCAAAAAGGAGTCCAAAATATTTACTGTCCTTTCAGCTCTGTTTTAAATGTCTGGGTCTGGGTCTTCAGCTACTAAATGCACCATGTTCACCATCCCTTTGGTGCTGGGCAGAGGGTATTCAGAGCTTTTTCTTGGAAAGCATCTACCTGTTGCTGCTGGAAATGAGGTTGATGAGAGCGGTGAGACTGAACCAAAACCTTCGAATGAAAATACCCGGCTCGACGATGCTGAAAGGCTGAGCAGGGCTCAGGGGAGCTGCAGAGTCGAGCGGGTCGCCACATTTTCTGTGAGTTCACTGCGACAAGCAACCCCATTCACAAACATAGTTATTGTTGATAAATATAAACTGATTACATCAGCTTGAACTTCTCAACACAAGCTTGGTGTGATCACACCTTTCGGGTTAGGTGTGTGTTACTAAACATGACTTTAAATCTGTGCAACGTGATGGATAACAATTAACATGTACAGGGAGCTGCTGGAAACACTGCAGGGTTCAGCACAATAACATACAATGTAGCTCTGTGATCAAAAGAAGAAGGGAAATATATTTTAATATTCTCCCCCCGGTTTCATTTGAAGAATTTAGATGGTAGTTCCATCTCAGTAATCTAATCAAGCACTTTTATTATTCGTCTCTCTCAAGGACGTGCACTACTGATGGACACACACTGACGACTGCACCTTTAACCTTTTAGTGATGGGAAAGTTTAAAGACAAGGTCCTCCTGTTTCTGTGTTACCTTCAACAAGGTCTTTTCCATTTTAATAGTACATTTGCATGAGATCAAACAGTAGGAGGTAGGATACATTTTGCTTTGTTGTATTTTATAACCCCGAAACACAAGCTGAATGTCATCATCGCAGCCACAATCAAAGCTTTTATTCCCATATTCCTCACAAAGCAACATAAAATTATCGTGACGTGGAAGGGCAAGGTATGGGACACAGCATATAAAATAAGTCTTAACAAAATGAAATCAAAAAGTCTAAAATGTAGTGAGAAATGTAGAAAGCAGAATGGTGGACTACGAGAGAGGCTGTCCAAAGAGCGATGATACTGGCACAATAATGAATACCATGCTGCAGACAGTGTAAGATAAACATTTCAATATCTATATGAAATATCATGCAAATTTGAAGAAAATGAGTTCTAGTAGTGCATGGACATGAACACAGGACGTACTAAAGATGTGGCTGTATTCATATTTCCTGGAGGAATAGGGTCGATTTGTATCTTCATGAATTTTCATGAAAACGTAAAGAAAACTAATAAAATGAATGACAGCGCGCTTTGGAGAGAATGTCGAACAAGCGCCACGTATCCAGTTGCATAACGTGTTACCGTCTACTGATTTGGTTTACTAAGTATGCATGATAATTCTGAGCAGAAGGAGAAAGAAATCCATGAATCTAATGACTAGCAGAGCTACAACAGCAGCCCCATTGAGCTGCTGCTTTGACCTGCTTTGATTTGGGCTGTTTACATTGTGCTCATATTTAAAATCATATAAATCATTTGAATTCCTACTGGGAAATAATCAATGATGCAGCAAATAGTGGATAATGTTTACTGATGGTAAAAAGACTGATGAAGAGTATATGCTCTTGAGCACAACAAGTCTGATTTTCACTCCTTGTATCCATGAGTGCAGCCACCATGCACTGTCGTAGCAAAGCACACAAACTGAACTGGAAGCACTGAAGCCAAGTGCATTTGTACTCAGTGGGGATAAATATATTCAAGTAATGCTCAGGGTGATGTTTGATTCCTCAGCATACAGCAACTTCCAGCTTTAAAGGGTCAGGTCCTTTAAAGGGGTTGGATTTTCTCACCCACAGCCTTTTGAATCACTCACCCGAAGCATATTCACCCTGAACGCATGATCAATATTTCAAGCAAAGACTGACACGTCGGGTTAGACGCTTGCTTGTGAGCAGTATATACTGTGGTTATGTGCATGGCTGCTCCCAAACAGCCTAAAACCCCCCATCTCGTATGCATACAATGACGATAGGGTTAAAGGCAGGACCAAATATTCCTGCTACTTTTTTCTGCAGTTGAATACTACTGGTGCAGTTTACGAAATTCCACAACATATTTTATGATCAAGTGTTGGGGATCTCAGAACATCTTGTTTACTTCCTGGATCAATTCCCAGGTTATCTTTTGATATTACCGAGAGACTGTTGTTCTGTGTGGAGCAAACTTGAGTAAGTAACAGCAATATTGTGCTTTTCACGTCACTGAAGTTATTTGACAGCTTCAGTTATTGCTCACTTTACAAATTTAGGCTTTTACATACACAACATATGAAAAGTAAAACCAGTTTATAGAAGCTAAAATGAGCAGTTGATTAATTAGATTTATTATTAGCAGTACACCCCTGATTCCAAAAAAAAGTTGGGACTCTTTGTAAAACCTATATAAAACAAAATGTGCTCATCCTATCCTCATCTACTCAATTTAAAACAGTACAAAGGCAATATATTTAATGTTTGACCTCATCATTTTTGTAAATATCTGCTTATTCTGAATTTGATGCAGCAACACGTTTCAAACAAGTCGGGACAGGAGCAACAAAAGACTGTGAAAGCTGTGGAACGCTCCAAAAACACCTGTTTGGATCATTCCACAGGTGAACAGGTTGAGTGGTAACAGGTGATAGCATCATGATTGGGTATTAAAGGAGCATCCTGGAAAGGCTCAGTGGTTTATAAGCGAGGATGGAGCGAGGTTCACCACTTTGTGAACACATGATTGGATAAAGGAGATGCTAACAAGCATTGTTGGTGAATCGGGCTTGTAAAAGGAACGCAGATATACAACACAGTATGCAGGGGAGGGAAAGTGCCCTGAATACAGTGAGCTCGAAGTCCAACAACAGTCGTCACTGGTGTCAAACCTCCACAGCAGCAACGACATCAAAACATTACAAGGCAAACTGAGTCAGTAGCTGCAGAATTATGACTACACTGAATACACAAGGAGGGTAGAATGAAGTGTAGAGTGACCAGGCACAGTGACTAAATGACAACAACATCCACTAAAACACAACTGCCCTCATCAGTGGCATAGACATCATCACAACGACACTGCACTACACTACTCAGCCAAGTGAGTAGCCTGAGGAATCACAATCTCTCTCCCCGGCCTGCATTCAGAAGAGAAATGGCTGCGGTGGTGAAGGAGTGCTTGTACCTGCTACTCTGAACAGAGGGGAATCTGAGCCGAGAGCCACAAGGCAAAAAATCTGAAATCCAGAGAAAAAGGTAAGGTTGCTGTTGGGTAGGATGGCTTTGGCCTTCCTTCCTGCCTGTCTGTTAAACAGGTCAGATCGCGTACTCTGTTACATTACCAAGATCACGCTGCTCACTTTCACGATCCTGGATCCTTGGCCTTGTTACTGAGGTTCCATTAATGCATGAGTAATAATGATCTAATGATGCGAGTTTGCTGTGTTGCATACTGTTTAAGATCCCCTCCAATGGAAATCAAGTCTTTAACCTTGTTATCATGTCCATATGATGTATTTTATATGCTACAAGACATATGAATGAAATAAGCAGCCAACACAGATTCAGACAGCTGAGCTTCATACGTCACATATCTCGGAAACTGATCACGTTAACTTGCAGGTGGGGGAGATGGTGAAGTGAGGGGTATTAAAGGAGAAGCCAGGCATAAACATTTGGCAAGCTAAGTTTCACTATTGATGGCAGAGATGTGCTCTGTTCTCTGTTGCAAAGTCACAAAAGGAGAAATGGCATTTATCCTGGCTACTTGAAGCAGCTTGTCAGATCGTTAAGCTGCTGAATGGGATGATGGCTGCTTTAAGGCATGAAGGGATTTTTTTTTTTTCATGGAAACGTCTACAAATGTAATTTTGATTAACAGAAATTAGCTTTTTTAATCAATGCCAGGAGAGGAACTTTACACGATGCACTTTTATTCCTGTTTATACATACATAGACTTCTTTGAGTAACATTTTCAATGCAGGACTTTTACTTTGAACAGAGTATTTTACAGTGTGGTATTAGTACTTTTACTCAAGATGTATGTAGCAACTGTTGGTTGCTACATACATCTATTTTCCAGAGTAGAAAAAGTGAAAGCAGAGGAAAAAGTAAGCAAGTGTGCGCCCACTAATACTGATGTGTTAGATAATTACACATTTTGATAAAGGAACAAAAAAGGCTGAGTGAGCCAAAGCTGATCACAATCCATCTGTTTTTAATTGAATTTTTTAACATGGACTTTTCCCTTTGATGTTTTTGAGTTGTTCACTTGGTTGAACTTACATACAGATCTTCTGTTTACTTTATTGAAACTGTGTGTACAACTTCAAAAGAAAACCACAACTTCATTAATGATTTGCAGAGATAATTAATTAAGCTCTTGAGCAGTTCGTGCAGTTGGAAATGTGTGCGGTGGCAGCCAATAAAAAGAAAAGCTTTATTTTGTGTCTAACCATCCTTCATTACTATGCAACAAACACCCACAGCTGGTATCTCTGTAACATAATGTACAGAATGTGGCAGAATAAATGAGTAAATTGAAATACAGAATTCTAATCTGATGAGACACTGTACATTTCTTGACTGGTGAAAAGACCACATCCAGATTAAAATGAGTCAACACTTCCTCTTTGTAGTATTATATGCGTCTACTACATGTCATACAATGCTTTCATCAGTTCACTCGACTGCATTTGGAGTGATACTTCAATTGAATTTTTTTTTTTTTTTGGCAATATTGCACAGTTCCAAAGTTAATCAGCTCAATCCCTCTATGCCTCTGCTGCATATCAGATACAGCATCAGCTGAGATGAATGAAAGAGGAGAGATCAGAAGAACTGGTGACAAGTAAGAGGAAGGAAATGAAAGATGTGGGACACCAGGAGAGTTCTGTACATGAGTTACTGCAGAGCTGATGTTCCCAGCTATTTTCTGTCCGACTGTGTTAGACAGAGCACACCCTGCTTGAGTGAATGGATTGTGTTGCAAGCATCCTGCATGCAGACAGTACTTGCACTTTACTTGAGTAAATCCATTTTATGCATTACACGTCACTACATTCATACATATTTATTGAGGAGATATCATTGCAGATTTCTACATCAGACAAATTAAGATTTTACAATGAAAACATATGATTTTTTTTAATATGTTGCATTTTTACGGACTGAACTTTCAAAAGTATATGAAGTAGTTAAAATTATCTCCACCTTGACTGACTATAACATTAAAGTACTGCTTACATATGAGTACATCAGTGATAACGATACAAAACCACGAGTTTTGATACTCTTAGTACATTTTGTTGCCAATATTTGAATGAAATATTGAATGCATGACTTTTACTTGAAATTGAGCATCTTTATACTGTATTTATCACTGAAGTAATCCTTCTTCTACCACTGTAATTGGTGGTTAATTTTATTGTAAGACAACTCTGTGGGCTCAGGGTGACATCACACCAGCGGGTTACTTTCTTTTCTAAGGTCACAGATCAGCGATTGGTGAAACGCTCATTAACAGCAGTGTGATCATCACATGCTTATAAAATGTTGGCATGTTTTCTGCACTCACTCCTACAAGAAAAGTGTATTTATAGAGCTTGTTCAAACGCAACACATATTGATCCGCGCACTTCACAGAAAGATGTCAATTATTTCAAGATGAAAACACAAAAGCGATTGTGAAAATTAGTCAATAAACGGTATAAAATCAATGGTTATGGTAAGCATCAATAAAAAAGAACAGGCGTATTGCAGAGAAGTAATGAAAAATAGTTATTCTTAATAGTTTAAGCGGCCGTGTCTTGAGGACAACTATCAAAAAGCACAACAAAAAAGGAACGTGTTGAATGCTCATCCTGTTAATGGATGAAATATGGTGAGATCCATGTCCCTTTTCTTACAAGTGCCTGTCTGGGACAACAACTGGCTTGAAGCAATGTGAGCATATACCCAACCCATCTTTGTGGGTTTCCCATTGGCTGATATGTGTGGATGAATATGATTTCCTGTCTTTTCTTCTGCTCATGTGTTTCATGATAATCCTGATGAAGGCCACAAGCCAAAACATGTTGGTCTTAACAATCAAGTTATTATTATTATGTTTATTTCACTATTTTTTTAGACTTTTTTTTCCCCCCCTTTTCCATGCACCTTGGACGTCAGTGGCGTTTTACCAGTAACCTTTACTACTTCTGAAATATGACTGAAAAAACAGTGTCATGTTTATGCGCTCTGTCTCTATGAAGATTGCTTTTAATATGCTTGTGGAACAACTTGTGCGTGTGACAGAATTCGCAGGAAAGAACAAAACCAAATTTTCTGTACTTGGTTTCAAATTGATCAGCCCAGTCAGAGACTACGCTGTGGGTGTCTTGTGATTTCTTCTAAATGTGATTATTTAGTGATCGTTGTTGATCTGTGCTGTATGTATGCTTCAAATCTACAAAACACATAATCATCAGTGGCATGTGTCAGGGAAAATAATGCAATAACTGGAATAAAGTAGGCAAAGGAAGTCAAAGCCGGTTGCTGTTTGATGTTCATAAGCACCTAATCACTGTGTTACAGAAACAAGGTATCTGGGCAACCAAAACAAAGAAAAAACGAAAATGCCAGTAGTGTTATTATGGTTTAGACTGGAAGAATTCAAGAATATGTCTTAGGTTAATTGAACATAGTCCACAGAGTAATGCAATGATTTAGGCTTTCGTTCTACTTTAAAGGTGTACAGATTTGTGTACAAACAACAGATGGCCCCGAAAAATGGTGTACATAAGGCAAGAGTTTAAATTAAAGAATACAATGTATGTTTTCAATTTGCAAATATCAAACATGCCATGAGAAGCTGCCAATCTTGCAAAAATGAAAAGTGACCTTCAATGCAAGAAATGATTGAGGCACCCTTATATCACAAATTGATGTGGAAAATTCCTGCAGCGAAGCATTTTTTGCTGTTATAGTTTAAAAACACATTTAGAAGCAGTCATCCCTGTTTTTTCTTTTCTTTTTATGTTATCAAAATCAATTTGGGAGACTAATTTAACTAAATTCAAATGAAAGCAGGAGATGGTAAATATCAGAGTTTGTCTTAATATACTGCTGTAGGATTAGCTGTGATGACTCATTCTCCTGAAAGCAATGAAGTGTGGCAGTAACTGTTAAAAAACACCAGATTCAAATGTCTTCCCATGTGCTCAGGAGGTCCAGCCTGGGAGTTATCACACTCAATCCTCTGTTAAGTTTAAAAAACTCCTGGTAGACTGGTAATTTATGCAGGCTTCAGAAATATTCAGGGAAGGTAGTGAGATACGCAAAGTAGAATCAGCTCACAGGGGCTGTAAAACACAGAGCTGAATATACTGAAAACTACAGATTCCTCCTGAGGTCAGCTGAGAGAAAGAAAAAGAAAAGAATCATGAGGAAAAATGTACCCAGATTTGTAAACCAAGAGGAGACACAAAAAATGTATTTGAAACGAATGAAGGTTGAAGATTTCAGTCCTGGTTGATTTGGTGATGCCTGGTGGTAACAGCAAATACAGGTCTGAAAATTCTGAGGAAGCAAAACAAAGTATTGTTGTATTAATAAATAAATGAGGTGATGATTGGCCCTTTTCCATAATTCTGGGAGCAGCTGAGAGTCTGCAGACAGCAGGGCACACTGAATCTGAAAGGAGTTGGTTAGAAGTTGGAGGTGTGCAGCCTGTTGCCTGCAGCTCTTCATCTATCAGCTCACTGTGGCTGCGCCTTGTTCTATTATTACCTGCAACATTTCAGACTGATCCGCTGTCATAAAAACGCCCAAAATGCCCATTGTCTTGTTTTGTGCACACTTCTTTGAAGCGCAAAGCTCACTGACAAACACAACACGCATTTCCTGTGACAACTCAAACAAAAGTCAATTTGTGTTTCACAAGTTAAGTGCTTTTAAAGTGAAGCTGCAGCAGCAGGACAGCGTTGGTTTGCAGTAGCAGTAACTTAAAATAGCATTTTTTTCTGTCACCACAGAAGCACTGTTCAGAAAACTGAAAATATATAAATATTGCAAAACTTTGATAGTATTTAGTCGGCCACAGGCTCAATCACTGTTGTGTTACCCCTGTCAGCGACAGTGGGTTTTTTTTAAATGAAAATCTTCCAGAACAAATACATAGACATATCCACATGATGCTATTGTCTTAACACTGATACAGCTACAGTGTAATTTTAGTGTGGAGGATTTAAATTGGCCTCTCTCTCAGGTCAAAAGCCAAGCTGTTCCACTTAGAGCTCCCCCTAGAGGCCTGGAGAACTTGTGTTGTGTTGACTGGACTGGAGTGGACGGGACGCTGCACTTGTTTTGGATTTTCGTGTGTGTTCGTTTCTGAAGGTGCAGCAAGTTTCTCGTAATCTAAATGTTTTAGGCCGTTGCAGCACGTTTGCCCGGCAACTGTGCAATTCGTATCCTTCACAATAAAGGGATCCAATCATGTTTAATGCTTTGACAATGTCCTAACAGAACAGTGCTGTATCATTCTTTCCTTCAACAGAGTTTCCAGAGCTGTGATATAATACTTTGTGAAAATATGTAGAATAAATGTTTTTCCCAATATGTCCACAGCTGAACATGACAAATGTCAGTAATTTGCCTCAGGACATGATCCTTCACAATTGTCAGTTCCCAAAAATGTGTCTCACTCTAGTGGGAGCAATGACAAAGGACAGTTGTGCTATCAAGCACCCTGCGTGACAGCAATATACTGCAGTCTGACTAAATGTCTTGTGATCCCAAGAGCACAATGCAAAATCACAATAGAGGATTGGCAGAGAAACACATTCTTAGCTTGTGTACAAACATGCAAAACCATGATTAACTTAAATTGTTTTTCAAATTTTGATTAGAGATCTTTGCATTAATGATCATGAAAGTCGGTGATAAGCAAAAAGACAAACTTATCCAACCAACTGCAATTTGGCATTTATGCTTTTATCAGTCTTCGCCTGTGAATGTTTCACTTTACCTTAATATTAAGGAATTATGCACATCACAGTTAAATATTTTATATCATATCAGCAGTGATGATCACCTTACCTCGAAGGAGAATTCAAAAATGAAAGATTTACAGGTTAGAATTTTATATTTCATACTCCCACCATCATTGATTAATGCAAATCATTTCATTAGCCCAGATGTCTGCGCTCAACCATCTTGCTTGCAGTTATTTATGGATCATTTGGATTCAGCCTTTTGTCACTTTATGTGAGCAGAGAAGAAACTAGCATTTGGGCAAATGTGAACAAGCTTAGTTTAGGGAGTGCTCATTAGAGAGTAAAACATAGTGTGGCTATAAGTTCACTTGCCACTTAAAAAATTGAAAATAAAATAAATAATAATTAAAAAAAAAAAGAAAAAGAAAAGCTACATCTGACCTCATCACCACTGCCCTTGTTCACTTTCCTGGAAAAAACGTGCCAGACATCTGAGGTCATCCGTGGCTCTGACAAGCTATCTGGCAGCTGTCAGTCTTGATGTAGCCTCTTGCAGAAGCCCCAGCTGGTCAGCTCACCCTTATTTATGGGATGGAATTGAGCGGCTTCCCACTCACCTGTTCCCTCGCTCTCATTGTTATTCGTTAATGTGATTGGATAGGTTCAATAATGGGGTATGATGTATTATTTATTAGTTAAGCATGACTTATTGAGTGGAGTTTGTCCAGCTTCCTCCAAAACCAACTGACCATTGATTTTATATTGTTTCTGTTCTTATTGGCTTGAATATTGCTAGCTTTATCTTGGAAATTCTGCGACCCGAGATTATTAGTTTCACCACAGTGGCAGTGGCTGCTTAGTGCAATGTCTGGAGGCCCGTACAATTAACATACAGCTCCCTCTAGCCTCTGGCCTCAGAATAAGTAGAAGGCAATTATAAAAACCAGAGCCTGGTGAGAGCAAGGAGAATGGCAGAGCCATGATATTGAAGTGGGAAAAACACTGGAGACATTTAAATGAAATTATTGAAAAATGGGCGTCACATAGGAACCTGGACCCAATTTCTGCCCAGCAGTAATTTCACAGCACACGAGGCTATTCTAAAATGATCATTACTTGGAAACAGAAAACAAGTCATTTTCATTATTCAATACGCAACAACAATTTACATTAATATTTTAAATTATATACACAAAACACTGACCTATGGACCATTACTGAGAAAAAATAAATATGTCCAAAGTATGACAGACATGTTGCTACATACAGATGCAAACCACATTATTATGGTAAACCTTTGCTTGATTCTAACAGATAAAAGGGCAGAAATCTACAATGTAGTGGCAACTGCAATGTAAATGCAAGTGGCCTCTTCAGTGGTTGGCTGGTGTCACATGTTAAATGTAAGGATCTTCAGCTTCCATTTACTAGCAGAATGTGCTCAGTGAATGGTGTGTCATTCAGTGTAATTTAACTGACAGCTGGTGGCTCTGCAATATCAAAGCTGATGGTCAATATATGCAAACATGTTGCATATATTTCACGTATCAGATAGCGGACTAGGTTCTATTGAGACCTAACATCTTTTTAGAGCCTGGAAATGCAAGTGAATGCTTTGGATCAGGTCTCTAGACACAGATAAGACTCAACTTCAACAGTGGCTTCCAATCTTTCAATTTCCTAATCATTCAAAAACAAACTCAAAATCTTCTCCAGCTCTTGGCCTGGCTGGTCTGGAGAGTTTCACTGTCTTGCTGCCGTGTGCAGCTTCTTCCATGAGAGTCTAAGGGCCCACAGGCCCAGCACACTACTGCTTAAGAGAGAGAGAAAGGTAATCAGTGGAGTGAAAACACCTGACAAGCTCTGGCACTGACTCCCTGAGCCATTCCCCCACCTCCCTCCCTCCTGCAGCTCAGTCTAAACCCCACCCCTCCTCCACAGTAACCTAACAGTGGCAAGTTTACATACATCCGTCAACTACGAGTGACCACACGATCAAATCTATTTACTTATTTGGAGGAGAAAAAAAATGTGCTGGTGTGTTGTTCTGGTGGGCTCCTGCACCTGTGGCTGATGTGCTGCATGCATATTTGTGAGACAACAGTACATTTTTCTAATAGTAACACACACACCCTTTAAAACTTCTTACCATTCTGCCCACCAGTTTGAAGTGACAAATACAGTAAAAGGCCTCAATATAAGGATATACCGCAAAATATAGGCATAGAAAGGCCAAAATGTAGTATCTATTGTGGTTTATTGTTCTTCCCTCTATTGACAAAAATCTTACATTTATGTTAACACTCATATTATATTGATGCAAACCATTTTAAGATACAATCACAGCAGGAAGCACAATAAACACCAACAGCAGACAAACAACTGATTTTAAAAGTGATCCAACATTAAATATATATTGAACATGAATAAAGATAAATGTTTCATGAACATTATTATAGATATTTATGTGGGTAAATATTAGAAAATACCTTTTTTGGAAAACAGAGATATACCATTAGAGAAAACCTGAAAATAATCAGTTTCTGTGATATTGTTAATAGTTTTTATTGAAAGTGGATTAGGGTAAGGCTTCATGCTGTGGTCCAATTGTGTTTACCAGCTAATAAGTCACAGATATAGTCCTCGGCTTGCACCTATTTGCAAAAAATATTCAGATGGAAAAAAAAAACAAAAAAAAAAAAACCTTCTACTTCAGTGGGTTCAAACTGACTTAATGCTAGTAGTGCTTAGAGTGATTCTGGGGATAAAAGTTCAGTGTTACCCTTCAAAAGAGACCACAACATGCTTGTATCCCACATGGTTCAAGTACAGCTTTCAGTTTACTTTGGGTATGGCTTGGATAGGCAATTCGGCTAATTTTACTGGAATGGTAAGAGGTTTAACAAGAGTGGAGACGTGAATTTACTTCAGATTTTTTCTGCCATCAATGGTTGACAGCAAGGTAGTGATGCGAAACTATACAGTTTTCCTTCGATGACACCCACAGACCTCAGCATCTATTTTCAGACATCATACAAATTGGCATCCTCCTTTAGACAAACAAGCCTCTATGCCACAGGAAACATGTCAATCTGTGTGTCATCCAACTAGACATCAGGTGAGACAAAAGGTCATGCTCCAGATGTTTCGAGTGTATACTGCAGGCAACTTTCAAACTTGCCTTTGACATAAATTGCAGACGTCCATATGTAGCCACAGCAGTTGCACAGTGCAAAAGATTAGCATTGCACAGAGCGTAGAGCAGGTAATCAGTCAGTGTTAAGCAGGGGTGAGGATAAAGGAGAGACAGGTGATACTGATAAATTACATTATAATCATGAACAATTCAATATGACAGGCAAACAAATGCTACAACATCACATGACATTATACAGCGAGTTGGCATGCTGACATTAGCTGTTTAGCATAAATGAGAATGTAATTAGTTTTGCAGGTAGTTCATGAAAAAGCAAAATATAAGTGACCTTATGAAAAGAAGAAAAGTTAATGGGTCACCGAGGTGGGTTGTGAACATATGAACCTCTTTCAGTCATTTCAGTCCTCTTCCTCTTCTTTTATCACCTCTTAGATTGTTTATTTGATGTGCACAGGTATTTTGCCCTTTATGTAGTATGTTTCTATTTTTTATTGTCTGTTACTGCCTATTTTTATTTATTTTATTTTTTTTATGTACAGCACTTTGGAAACCTTGAGTTTATTTAAACTGTGCTTTATAAATAAAGATGGATTGGATTGGATTGGATTGGAACCACATTTCATGGCAATCCATCCAACAGTTGTTGTTGATTTTTACTCTGATCATTTATTTCAGTCGGCACCAAAGTGCTTCCCCAAACAACACTGCCACCCCCTACACCCGCACCACCAATGGATGTGTGGGGATCTGCTCATGTGTCGCAATAAGTTCACTTGTTTCTAGTGCCAACTGACTTGCTGTTGATGGAGTCACGTGGAAGCGAGCATGCTCGGGAATGCAGTTACTGTGCCAAACTGATAGTGCTTTAAGCTTTGAGGAACGAAGCCCAGTGCGTTCGCTGGAGGTTGCCAACACACATTCAGACACAATGTGGCTGATTTCCTGGGGACAATGTGCCAGAATTGTTTGACGTCTTATTAGGTCTTAAGATGTCTTGTTTAAGAATATTGTGAGAGGCTTGGCTAATTAAATTGGCTTTCAAGCAGCGTGTGACTGGTGTGCATTGTGCATTGATGTGTCTGGGAATGAGCTGACAAATATTCAATGCCTGAATGTCTCAATAATTAGGAAGAAAGTTTTCAAGCTATGGCAGAGCATTCTTTATTCTGCTAGCTTTGAGTTACAGTAACATAATGAACAATGGCAATGTACAGTGTTAACACACAACAGCAACACGCTCTTTTGAACTTCGGTCACATGACAAACGATGCCTGTAAAGGTCATGTTGCAAATTAATTTGAGACACAGGTGGTAATAGGCAGATGAATGAATCCAGATTAGATTTAGACAACACTTGTCTGTGGCAAACATAAATGTACGTGACTGAGACCTTTAAGAAACTAACAGCTGTGTTTAAATCTTTAAAAGCAAATCTCTGCACTTTGCAGTCACTTATCATTTTGCCCAAGAGTTTCTCTCAAGTACTCTCCTTCAACACTTTTGTTGAGTACATAGTTATAATGCACCTCTACAGTCCTATAAAACCTAGCAGACTCCCACTGGAAGTGTACAAGAGAGACCAAAGCATCTTGATAATGTGAGCATGAGGAAATGCTCACAGTTGGGGCGAAGAAAAGGTCGCCTTGACAGAAAAGAATTAGAAAATGACAGAAATGTCAGAAGGCATTTTTATTAAAATGGCAATATTTTGCTGTATCAGTCCAAGCAGGTCATCAAGATAAGACCTTTATACTGTTTTGCCTTTCTGTCAAATTCTGGCATTTTCTACAAGGGGAATCATACGGGCTCATTTCATCCTAAGAGGAGGGAACTTTGCCTTTCACACATCTCATATTTTCATCTTTCTCTGCAGTGCATCTCAGCTGCTGGGTTTTTAATTCTTTAGGTCCACCTGCATCCTGCAGAGACACAGTTACTTTAAAACACAATCAATGAGAAATATATAAAACTGGATATTGTGTTGCATCGAGTATATGTGTTTTTCTCTCATTCAAATTGTCCAAATGACAGATCCTATCACAATCTCCCCATCACCCCCACCACACACACACACACACACAATGATTTAGCTTCTAGTTTAATGCTGTTTTGCAGTGCTATATGAGCTGCTCTGTTTACGAAATGAGTTATTCATACATTTTATTTCCTTGCAGGTACATGGCAAAATTGATGGAATATGTGTCATATCACTCCCTGACATCTGCTCATATTCATCAGCCTCTAAGTCCTTGCATTGGTTCCTTCATTAGAGAGGTGACACAAAACTCCATCAAGACTTGATATCCCCCTAGCACCTGAGCTAAATTGGATTTTAAATAAATGTCAGAGTGAGTTTTATATTAACATTGGAGAGCAAAAATGTAAGTTTGGTACCAGGTTTGAGGCAGGAACACACAATGTGTGGAAGGTAATGTCACATCAGGTTTCTCCTGCGTCATTCGGCAGGCCTGGAAATGGCATTAAGTCGTAAATGGAGTGATTTTACTGTTATCCATTGCTGTCTGTCTGCTACCCCGTCAACTTCTTGTTTCCATCATATTTCAGCAACACACCATTGTAAATACTTTTGGAGCATGTCCTCCAAGGTAAACATATTATTTAAGCTCTTTTTTTTTTTTAACCAGTTCTCAAAAAAAAAAAAAAAAAAAAAAAAAAGATGTAGGAAAACTAATACACTATTAGAATAATTCATTGGAATTATTCTATTGGCTTTCTTACACTCTTTGGACTGGATCTTAATAGCAGATATACAACATTAGTATTGAAAAACTATAAAGAACCTGTTGTTAATATTATAATCGCATTTGTTTAATTTGCAGTTCTTTTATTACAAAGAAAAAAAATACACTAAAATTACATTAATGACTAAAGCAGAACTAAAAATTTAAATATAAAAGTAAAAGGCACTACTCTCCTTCGAGTGTTGGTCATCCATCCCTGCTTTGGTCTTTAGATAATGAGTCAATATATTTCCTCTACAATAACCAGCCACTGGCCTGGACGTGGAGGGTCACATTTCAACCAGTTCCTTGAGGTTTCCTTTTTAAATGCAAGTAAAAGGATTTTGAAGAGCTAGAAGTCCTAGGGGTCCTTGGGCATTGCATGAATAGCATAAAATCTCCTCAAGAATCTCAATAACTTTTTTGTATTTCTCCTAACCGTCATGGCTTCCTGTTAAATTCTTGTAAACAGATTTTACTTGTTCTGTCGTGAGCTTGGTCTGGGTCAGGAAGCGTGGCCCATTGAGACACCGTCTGGGCCATACAAACAAACATGACTTGGCCTGGATAGGTCAAAGATGTTATGTTCCCTGTAGTCATTTTCTGACAGCTCAGAAAATTCTTCTGAGAATGGAAAGTAAAGACAAAAAAATAAAATAAAATAAATGGCGCAAAGCACAAAATAGCTGCTAATTATCCAGAAAACAAATAAGATCCGCTCCATATTCAAAATACGAAGGCTAACTGATGAAGAACATGCATACACCTTCCAATGTTGGTTTACTTATTCACACAAATAGCATACACATAGCTTTATGTTTCTCATCAGGTTTTTTACTCTTTCAACATGACCAATTTCTACATGTGTCTACATCCTTAACTGTTCCTGATATTTCACTAAATTTGTTGAACTGAATGACTGAACTACATTGCATATTTCCACTTCTATGAGGGAGACTGTCAAAAAGGTCAAGGTGTGGTGTCACATTTAATATAGGATGCTAAACAATACAGAGCATTCATATAAAACTGTATAGGTAGATACTTAATGTGCTAACACATACAAACTCATCCGTGAGCCCTCTCCAGACACAGTGTCTCCTGTGCTGCCCCGAAAGGTCAGTCCAATCACACGATTTTCATTGGTTTTATTTCATGTTAGTTACCGTGGCAAACACATGCTCCCTATTCTCAATGAAGGTGTGAAGATTGCCTGTATTACCTTTTGATGTTTCAGCTCCTCTGATCCAAAAGCAATTACTCTGTAAACCCTGTAATAATTAGAATGAATTAAAGTACAGTAAAGAATGAGAGTGGGGGGGATTACATTTGGAGCACACTAATTGCTCTCCTCACACAGCTTTTTTTTTCTTTTTTTAATACGATGGCAAATGAATGTAAAATCAAAATTTATGATCTGTCTATTCCTTATTTTCTCAACCAAGAGAAGCAAAGCCAGCCAAGAAAAGGCAAACGCGTGATCAATATCTGAGGGTAGTGACCTGATCAGTCTCTCTCTGCTCTGCTGCTTAAGTACGTTATTTTCCGAGAGAGAACTCATGACCTGATGGATTGGACAGACGGACAATCCCCTCGATGGCCACCTGCTCTCCAAAACGTTTTCTTTACATTTTTTCAGAGAGTAGCAGCAAAGCGCGAGCAACGAATTACAGGTGAACTCGAATTACGACAGTCCACACAGTGTACACCAGAGAATTGCAGATGAGTTTAATTTTCAGGGGTCCATGCATGCACCGTTTTCATCTGTTACTGTTAAACACAGAAAACAGAGCAGAAATCATACATGATATTCAGAGACATGGAACTAGTTTAGCGTGCCGGATGCGTTTTTCTCGTCGGCTCTTACTCTAGATGAAACCTACAGGACACCTCATGCCTGATTGTAATGATTTTTTTAAATTATTTTGTGTCAATTTACAAATTTACCATCTGTAAAATATGTAAAACTAAATATGTGCAATAATCTGTTGAACTAAAATACATTTTAGCTCTAATATGTGCAGCTAAATGATGCTAAATATATTGATTGATTGATTCAGGTGGACGAACTCATGTTTAGCAACAAAAACCTACTCAGATGGGGGGGGGTTTGCATCCTGATTCTGATCAGTGTAGTGTCTTGCATCATGTCCAGCCCAAATTGGCTTACAAGGCAGGCGATCAATGTCCATATACTTAGATGTGAGACCAAATACACAAATCCAAGGAAAACATGAAGAGTATATTCTGTATCCTTTCATACTTGACATGCATCAATTACACTGATCTCATATTATGTGCATGTATTATCCAGTGGAAAACTCATGAACCGAGCTGACGGGTGGTGCACTGCTACGTCCTGCAAAACCACACCCAAGTTTTTAGGGTTTCTTCTATTCCGGTATTATGGTTCTATGACGAATGAAAAATGCTCATAATTACATAAATCATGCACCATACTTTTTTTTTTTTTTTTTTCATTTTTACTAATTTGGGCTATATTTTAGTAACCTAGGTTGTAATTATCAACACATAACACTTTTGGCATGGCATTACCACCAACCCCTGATTAAAAGCATTTTCCTGCTTTGCATAATACTGTTAACACATTTCCACCTCCTCTGTTCATTTACTGTCAAAACAAGTCATCTGTGTTAACCCGTTTATCAGCTCCCCACTCAGCACTGCCACAGATAAATCCCTCTGACTCTTTCGCCATGGTGCTTATCGCTTACCATGCCACGCTGTGGTCCCAGCAAACGCAGCAAAAAGAATAAAAATCTTCAGTTCAGGTCATTGCTCCAGGAGTGTCTGGATTTGAAATACATTGATAAATAAATTACATAAATATATTGAAAATATATCAATACGTGCCTGACTGACTAACCATCCAAGTGGGTACAGAGCTCCAAACTCACAAAGTGTGATCACTCAAAATGTGGCATGAAGTAGGGGTGAAACAATTTGTTGATTATCACGTCAGGCAAAATCAATTCGCAAATAATTCGATAATTTACCATTTTTCTCAATCGCTTTGGTGCTTTTCTCACATCACTCTTAAAACAACAGTTGCACAACAGTTAGTGCATTTCTCAAAACAATTAGTGCAAACTGCAAAAGCACATCACGTGCTCAAAATGGATAGTCCATCCCTCAAAAGCAAATATTTATGTCAATGAAACTGCCAGTGTCATCAAAATGAAGTCTTGACACCATCGTGTATGAACAAGATAGTCAAAATGGCTTTGTCATGTTTTCATTATGACAGTTTATTCTCTCAGTGTTTTCCAATGCCAGTGACACAACCCGAAAATCCTCAAGACAGCACTATACACTACTTGTACCACCATTTGAAAAGAACAGTAAGGTTACACATTGCTGTAGTTAGAGGAGTAAGTGAGTACAAGACACTGAAGACGTACGTTTCACATTTTTACTGTATATGTGCTTTGCAATCCTACATGATTGTGCAAAAGAAAAATACACTGCAGTCACTTATTTAAATCAAACACATGAAACAGTCTTTTGGTAGAGCTGTGCACAAATGTGAACAATACAACAGTACATATTGTAACTGAACATAGGTAAATCATTCTGTCACATCCAGACGTTCCTGTCTGTCTGGCCACATAATTGTTCAATTTAGGAGACATTTCCTGGAAGAAATGATAAAAAAAAAAGAAAATTTTGTATGTAATGACTCAAGCAATAAAAATGAAGACTATTAGTTTTATTGTGAATGACAATTCAGCATCCATGAGTATAGTTTATTTTGACTGACGTGACATAAGCAAATGATGTTTAAAACAACAGAGAATTGTATGAAAGCAACTGATACATGTCCAAAAACATTTGCAATTGGTTCAGAGGAACGATAAATTGCGACTATGATGTGCACAAATGACTAAATGTTGTGGTGGTTGAACTGAGAGTTATGAGAATTTCCATTCTGATCTGAGAAAAGCACCAAAGTGACTGAGAAACACTGTAATTAGTTTGAAGGTTCCAGTTGCTCAAATCCAAGGATTTGCTCCTGTTCTTTGTCAAGTGATTGAATATTTGGGAGTTTTGTCCTGTTGGTCAGAGAGAACAAAACATTTTAAGACATCACCCTGGACTCTGTGAAGAGGTTTTGTGTATATTCCACGACCTTCTGATGTTTAATAGACAAAACGACTAAATGATGAATAAAAATAATCATAGTTGCAGCTCTCAGATTATGATTCATTCCTTATTTTCAAACTTTGCTATCAAGTGGCACTTGGACACGCTGCTGCAGCTGGTAATCCAGAAGCATCACTTCCTGTCCAAAGCATCATCTCAAAGGAAGACAGATGGAGAAGACAGCACTTTCAACTCAAAAGGATAGAAATGCACAGGTCACTGAGTTATCTTTGAAAGTGTGCTAATGTTCTGTAATAGATTCCCAAAGTCCCCCTTTCTTCCAAAAACATGTCACTTCATCCTCCATATTCAGCCCACATGTGTGTGTTTGTGTGCAAGTGGGACACACACACAAAAAAAACCTAATGCTTCATGAGCAGCTCCGTCTGTATAATTGCAGAAGCATTATTATTGTGAACACACACTATCAATTATTCCAGCGAGCAACATGCAAACAAGAAAAAGACCTTTACCTCCACATTGTTTTCCATCCATATACCTTTATAATGAAGACCAATTAAAGAGTACAGGCTGGAAGCCGGCTTGGCAGCACCAGGATGAATACATTCTGACATGCCTCATAGCACCGGGATAATTAGGTGAGCTGGATGCAAGAAAAGGGCCTGTGCACATGTTCGACTGCAAGGAAGGAATTGGCACCGGCTTTTTGGAAGAAGGTAAGAAACTGGCTGCAGTCACTAGAGAAAATGTTTCCCACAGGGCAAAATAGCTACGGGCATCTCGAGCCATGGGCAAGACACTTTTGAAGAGGAATGGTAATACTACAGAGGAAGTCCTGTAGGGCTCCTGGCAGAGGCTCTTACAGTAAATGGAACAGTCACTGGGGGTTAGATTTAACTTTTCCATATTTGTCAATACTTGCTGTACAGATATAGGTGGGTTGAGTGGTAAAATCAGTCAAACAGTTGGTAAATAAAGCAAATAAAGAAGCTTTTGAGCTCTATAACAAAAAAGAACATACAACCAAATGTGGTATTTAAAAGAAAAATGTGCACTTTGTGTAATAATTAAGCATAACATTAGAAAACAGAGACATTTGCTCTACTACTAGAAAGCTTAATTGTGTTTGCAGTCAAGGACAAACACAAGCTATAAGCGTTATGAAGACACAGTGAGATGCACTGTAGAACTATGCACTATTGATTTCCTATTAAGTGTTCTAGGCATTGTTTTTGAAGGCATAAATACCACCTAATAAACTTTTCACTTAACACTGCAATTAAGAAGAATGATAATGACATTATCTATACCGCGTACAACTATTAGCGCCATTATGCATTTGAGCAGAAATGATGAAAAAGGGCTCTTTGGGGAAATATGGTCATCACCAAATCAATTCCTTCATGTCACGAAAGCCCAACAATGTGGCACTCCCTAAAAGAATCATCTGCCAATTCCACTCACAGCAAATGTTTTATTGATTTTAAATAGTTTACAATATACAGAGGGAGTGGTGAGGAGACAGAGTGTCTCAGTGTTAGACCTCCTTTACCTCTGAAATGATTTACAAACTCAGTCCGAAGATACAAGTCTGAAACCTAGAGGTCTCTGTTATAGTACTAGCACAAGTTACTTATATGGGATTTGGAGGTTACACTTACAAGGCCAGGGATACTGCGGTTTAAAACACACACACACAAACAAACACATATTATATACACTAAATCAATGATGGAGTGAGAGTGAAGACTGTGCTTCCTTTCCTTACAATGTAATCTATAAGGTGGCATCAGCTACTTATGTTCATATATGAAAATTAATAAAGTATTGCACACAGAGGACTATGGTTCCACCACCTCCCCTCCAAAGACACCTTGAGCTGTTTCCCAAAATTTTATTTTGGACAAAAACATACATATTTAATTAGTAGCCACTCAAAAAAAATGTCTGGTAGGTGTGAATGCGATCTGTCTATGTGTTAGCCCTGTGATGGACTGGCACCTGTCACAGGATAAAGAGGGATTGATAATGGATGGATGGATAAATGATGCCTTCCCTGGCTCAACCCAAACATTAATCCACTCTATAGCAAACCAGAAACCAGTCATTTTCTGTTCACATATGGCAATAAAGTATATAAAACATATTACAAGAACAAAACAACATTGTTTTATTGACATCCAATGGTTTTATGTGATAATGAGAAGGTTCTGTGATATAGGAATATAAAGCTGTATGTTGGTACAGTAAGAAAATATTGTAGTTACAAGTGAATAATTTGGTATTTAATACTAAGAAAATATCACATTATAAGGTGAAAAATGTTATTATATTGTGCAAAGGACCTTGTTAAAACAACAAAATTCATATTAAAAAGCATTAGTAGAAAATACAGACAGACAGACACGTTAGTCCACTTGACTGTGCTGATTAGACCACATGGCAGGGTCCATAAGATTGATTATACACTATTTCATCACACACCAAATGTGACCCTTTATTATATGCCTTTTCCATATTAAATTTCAAATTACATCCTGTTAATTTGTGGATGGAGCATATTAAATGAAACCTTGAAACCATGAAGTATAGAGGTTGAGACCAAGAGATATGACTGTATTTAATTTGGCGAGCCAGTGGCCTGTCTGAGAAATAAATTATGGCCTTAAGTCAGCAGTAAGTGTGTAATTGTGTTTTCTTGATTCATTATCAATCAGCAAACTGAAGAAAGATCCACTGATTTGATTTTTATAATAATAAACTGTTGCTGGGATTGTTACTATTGAAAAAGTACTATTGTTGCCTTTCTAAACCTGCGTGGTTTCATGGGAATTGTTCAGTATCATCTCAAATAAAGAATATTTGTGGTTATAGAAAATACTTCAATGCTGGATAAGAAGCGATCACAAGATATTTCAGGATTTTAAAAAAATATGAAATTGTGGGATGCTGCCATATGGAGCTCTAGATAAATGCTTATTTGGATTGAGATTAATAATTCAGGAAGGTCCTTGTGTTGGACATGTCTGCCATTTCTTGGTTTTCTCATGACACAGAATTTGTTATCGGCGTCAAACTGTTTGTAAATTGGGCCCAGCTGGCTGACCGTGCTGTTTGGATGTCTGAGGGTTTTAATTAATGAGGACCTATTGTACATTAAATAACATTGTGCGTTATCACATTATGTTTTAGATATTGAGTGTTTGTTCCAGCTATGGAATTACTCAGCCGAGAAACACCAGCGGAGAGCGACAGCCACTTTGTCAACCGTTCTCCTCCCCCCGCGGTCAGGGTTGTCTTTTTGCATTGCAGACTTGGCACAAATAGTAAATGGCAGGGCGACTTGAAGCCAGTGAAGAGGGAAAAGGACGGTACAGTAAATGTTAGATTGAGGACGGGACAGGCACTGTTACTGTCAGATAAGCAGAGAGCTGAAATCGTGGCGTGCTAGCAATCCGCTGGGAGTCGCCTGCATGTCAGTGAGGTGAAAACAATTGGGAGCAAGGAAGGAGGAAAAGCAGACCCACGCTGAGCTTCCACAGAATTATGGGTAAGAGCACTAAATGGCAGCTAGATAACAAAAGGATTGTCAAATACTACTACTAGTATTAGATTAAATATATTATATAAAGAGATTTTAGAACAGAGTAATCTGCACTGAAATACGACGATACCGTCTTGGGTTTTCCTCGCTTTGCCTTTGCCTGTTGCCTCAAGAGAGGCAATGTGGCAAAGCACAGGCAACATCAACAAATGTGATCATTCGGTTCATCTGGACCAACCGGTTTGTTGTGTCTGAACAAGTCTGTAGAAGTCTGAAGTCTCTTGACCGCCGAGCAGATGCCCCATTCTTGAGTAGTGGCAGTAAACATCGGCAGCATTATCAAAGGCCTCAGCTTGCCCTGCTCTCCATCAAGTCTCCACTCAGCTAATGCCTGCATCTGTAATGTCCCAGAGGCTGCCTTATCTCCCCCGGCCACTTGGATTCATTGCCAACCTCCAGTTCATGGCAAAGCTCTGATCTGAAGACAAGCTAGTTGTGTGCCAAGGTGGGCAGCAGAAAAAAGTGACGTCCCGCCACCAGCACTCATCTCTCCCACTCACACCCTGCAAGCCAGCGGCTCCCCAGCACACCCTGACTGTGGGAACAGATCCCAGACACTTTACCAGATTACCCTGCGCTTTTCCTGCATGCTGTCTCTCAATTTTCGAGTCCTGTAGCGACTGTGTTAAGGTTGGAGTTTATTACGACCCCGCTCACTTGCACACAGGTCAGACATAAATATGATGGAGCTGCTGCAGCCTTGGTGTCCACAGCTGGATCTGCACAGCTCTGATTTGTCCTTCACAAGATTCAAGATTCCTTTATTGTCATTGAGCATGACATGTCAATGAAATTTGCATTGCAACCCCCATGTTAGAAACAAGATAATAAGAAAGATAAGAAAGACTATAAAATAAAATTAGGATGCTGGAATAAAATTAACTAACATGCAGTAAAAATATTCATAAATGCAATAAAAATATACCATATATTTTTGTTATTAATGTTTGATTACCTGTGATTCAATTAAGAGTTTCACTATCAATGATATTGTATTACTCATCTAGAGCTACACAGAAATTCCTTCAATTTACATCAGTTTCGTGTTGGCAGCAATCCAATAGTTAAAGTTTCAGATTGGGGAAAGGGGAGGAGGGTGGAGATCAAAGCATCTCTGACTTTCACATGAAGCTGCTGTTGTAAATTAATAAAAAAATGATCATTATGTGCTTCTCATTCTATAGTCGTTTGCAATCCTCCATACAGGGGCCTCACAAAGTTCGGATGGCAAGTCAATCTGGACCCAGCCCGCATCGTCAGCTGGCAGCCTGCGGGTTACATCCAGCCCACCACATTTCCATCCAGACCGCAGAATATTAATGAACGAGTTATTATTATGGATTTTTCATATATTTTAGGAGTCTGTTCACACTGATAGACTCATTCACAGTGATCCTGTCCCCACATCATTGTCATGGCGACGTTGCCTGCTGGACTGTGTTGTGTGTTGTTGCTGCAGAGTTCAAGCATTGATGTTACACCTGAGAACTGCTCCTGAAACTGCAGAAGAAGAATGTGCCCCCTTTTTCTCCTTACACAAAGAGTGTAAATGTAGTTGGAAGAATATGAGTCAAAAATAAAGATGAACTAACTGTCTGAGCCTTGCCTGCCTCTGTTTCGGCCCAGTCACAAGAGATGTGATGTTATTAAATTATTTTGCTATTACCAATTGTTCCAGACCTCCGACTTTAAATATCTGATGTGTTCCTTTGAGTGAAAAGTTTGAGAACCCCCGCTCTGTACGTACTCCTGTGCCTACAGAGGCATCATTTAATATTAAGACTTCAGTAGCATTCAACATGTCTTAATCATGATGAAACAGACACTGATCTCGCTGCAGTTCAGCCACACGGTTCCTCTGAGAGAGGACCAAAGGTCAACTGAGCTGCTCCTAACTTGCAGTCTTCGTGCTTCATGTTCAAAAATCGAGACTGAAATAGACTCGATTATTCAACACATTAGGCTTTGGTATGAATTTTATTTGCTAACCCAGATACCATGAAATGAATATACAAACAAGAAGTAATTATATAAATAAAAAGAGAGAAAGACACAGAGAGAGAGACCAAGACAGAGCCAGAATAAATGTGTTGAATCTGCTACTTTAAATTGCCCTTCTCAAATATTAAATCAATGTGCAATTATTGACTAGCATATGAAATGAATGTCATTCAGCATCCAGCGTGGTGGTCTTTTGATAGCTACAGGGTTCCATTATTTATTCATATTCTTGCAGTCATCTGTGCTGCTTTCCATGTCACAGAATATGAGTACATGTTCTTAAAAAGAGTTCACAAGTCATTAGACTTAATATTAAATTCGGTCAAAACAGAGTTTATCATTGACATAAAGAAATGAATATTTAAGCGTGGGCAACTCATCGTCTTCTTGATGCGCCATCCTGTTAAATTAACATTACAGCCTTCTGTGGTCAGAAAGTCTGGTCCACCTCGCTTCGTGGATGCAGATAAAAAAGCCTCTCTGCTGAGGTTATGAGTTAACAAGGAGCGTGGTCAGGCGTGCAAATAGCACAGGATGCCTGATCAAACACGCTGTAATTGGCCTCCATCCTCTGAACCATTAACCTTAAAACAGTGTGATGGACACTGCACAGTCAGATCTGTCACTGTTCTTTTTGAATGAAAGCTACATACGTGGGAACACAGAGCGAGGGAAAGCAAAACAGACTGGCAGCCAAAACGCACTGAATAATGCACATTCACACCCAAGTGAACCTTACGAGGTGTCAATTTCAGTCAAGAAGCAGATGCTATGATGTCATTTTCAGCCGATAAAACCTTTTATGTTTTCAGAGAGACTTCATCTGTTGCTGACCTTTTTACCACCTGGTGCATACATTTATGTTCGGTTGAAATGGGCATTTGAAGGCTGGTGTCAGTATATTTGGAGTGTGGCCGACGTAGCCGATATATTGTGTGGATAGTCAATATTTTTTTATTTGGTCATAAATATGATAAAAACTCAGCATTTCCAGATAGCAGTTTCATCTTGGAAGAGAGAGGAGTCACTAAAATATCACTCGTGACAAGTGAAATTTTTAAAACATTAAGAGCTCTCCCGCCGGCCTATAAAGAGGCAGAAAGACCACCGTCAATCAGATAAAATGTAGTGTTTTTAATGTCATTTCAAAAAAGCAACACCAAATCATGGTGAATGACGACAAATGACGACATGCCGGGGCCGTAGCATCTATGAAGGTGAACTCTCTGATTGGTCAGCATGGCCTTCTCGTGTTTTCTCCTTTAAGTTTCTGATGCCGGTGGAGAAAACATGAGGAAGTTGTGAAAAGACACAGCAATCCTTTTCCTTTTTTCCCAATAACAGACGCAGCGAGCCGTCTGCTCATGGATGTCACTGTGAGCACGAACGTAGCGACTGCAGAAAACCGTCTCACATACGACTCGATCAAATACCATAAATCCACCATCAGGGTGGTGCTCATTAATGGGTGAACTCTCGAAATCATAACCAACAACAGGACTCCTGCTTACCTCTTGTTTCAAGAAGAAATTCAGATTAAGACTGCAATTACACTTGTGTGCAGATATACATCAACCTATGCACACAACTGTGCAAAAGTAGGTCACAAAGGCACACCTCCAAGATTCCACCTATACGTCCTGTTTCTTTCTCGAGCAAGGTGCCAAATGCAGCACGTCCTCATACTTAAACAACAGAATAGGTAACTTACCAATGACTCCTAAAACTGCATGTACTGGAGGATACCAGCGGCAGACGTACTGGGCCAACAGGTGCTTTACGTTGTGAAACAGCCGCAGTTTGTGGAAAAGATGATGGCTTGGGTTAAAATAAGCGTATTAGTTATGTCAAAATATATAAGTTAGGTTACCTATGAGACGCAAGAGTGGTAGGTTTTGTAAGTTAACTTGCATCCTACCTACGCAGACTTTGTCACATTTAATACTACATCATTTGACCTCCTTCTTTGCTCCTTTCATAAAAACTACGCCCACGAGAAATAAACTTAACAATACACATAAGTACGTATGGGTCGTAATACGCTGCTTGCACAGACAAACCATTCATTGGTTTTTAAGGTGTAAAATGTCCTGTCATATCTCATCCCAAATATGGAAATTGCAAACAGTTTGACAGACTGTGTTTGCTGTAGTGTGATGATGATGGTTCCTGAATATTTACCCATGGCTGGATACCGCTGTTCCTAGGTAGATGTGCCTGTTTCACATCTTTAAATCATTGTCAAAACAAAGTATTTCCAGTTCACTAAACTCAACAGTCCATGGTTATCTCATAATGTTAATTTCACTGTTGACACCAGCACTTGACATCCACACGACTATCTACATCTGATATATACATCATTCTGAGACATACTGAGTCATTCAATATATCAATAAACCATCAGTCTGAATTTGAGCTGCTTGATGTAGCAGAAATTCATCAAAGTCAGCAAACAGGAGAGGACACGGACTGTTTTCAAATTGCCAAGGATATGCTCAATGAGCCATACTCACAAGTGATTTATTCTCTCATTTTTCAAGCAAGTGTACATTTTGTAAATGCTCCAACATTTGGTCAGATTGTCAGATCAGGAGGTAATACAGTAAATAAAGAGAAAAGCAAAGCCATTCAAAGTGTGCTTTTTTCTATAAACTACCATGTAACACAATGTTTGGAGCCTCTTTTCTACAGTTTGTGACTACATCTAAATGTGACGGTTTCTACTCAGCAGCTACCAAACAAGCAAGCAGAAAATGAGTTGTCTATGCAAGAACATGCATTTCTAAAGATACAACTGAAACAGCCCTATTAGGCAAACTCCATGTAAGGAATAAGGAAATATATATCTATGTGTGAGTGTATGCAAAAGGGAGACAAAGGTCAACTTTCAACACAATCATGTGTGAGACACAGCCTCAAATACTCAACATGAGATCATTGAAATGACTTCGGTTCAAAGGGATTACTGTACTCAAGAACAACTTGACATATATAAAATATAAAGAAACGACTTACAGTGACACAAGGACAATAAACAACTTTAGTTTTCTGAATAACTGGCCATTAAGAACACAAACCAGGCCTTGAATGTGAAGCTAAGTATCTCCCCTGACGCTCTGCCCTCTAATGGTTTTTGCTTTGTGAATCTTTCTGAATTAAAATAAAGATGTCAGCGCGGCACAATAGAGCGTTTGCTGTTCTTTTGTATGAGTGTGTGCATATACGTGTGTGTGTGTGTGTGTGTGTGTGTGTGTGTGAGTGAGTTCAGAGCAGTGCTTTTAATCAGTGTTATGGATAGTTTTAATTTGGCAATGCTTAATATTCCTGTTCCCATTACACTCAGATAGTGTTTAAGCTGCAAAATTGAATTTTTAAAATGAATCATTGCGGCCGCACCATGCACCAGCAGCACAGATGATTCAAGTTGAAAAATAACATTGCTTCCCCCGCTGCCCAAGTACGATGGATAAGCTGCTGCAGAAAAGAGTTCACACATCACATGGACAACTATGATTACCGAGAACAGTCTACCTCAAATACTATAAAAAGACCCATAACGCTCTATACAGAGGATTAATGTAGCTTTTGGAAGTATTAGAAAGCGGGCCCAAGAGATTGCAGTTATGTTCAGGACACCATATTAACGTAACACAACAACGCACCTGTAAAACAAACCACCAAACCAACTAGAACTGACAGGGAATCTCAGTATTACCCTTAAAGCACTCATCCGAATCAGAAGTCACATTACTTTTAGCACTGGACTCTGCAGATCAACGAACCTGGCGATCTCATGTGTGACGTTTGCTAAGAGATCGCAGCGTCTTCAGCGTTTCAGGTGTTCAGTCACACATATATCTGAAAAATTAAAGAGACTTTCTGGGCAACTAAGGCAACACGTCGCCACCTTCCTCCCTCAGTGTTTAACTCGTGCCAAACCTGCAGCGACGTGTGTCGGTGGTACAATCACAACAAAGGTTTCTGCAATGACAACATCTGCAATTCGTCTCTAAAAACTTTCAACCGTACCAACCAGTGAGCAGCCAGGCAGGAACCAGCTGACTGTTCCCAGCTCACGCCTGAAGACTAAAGGGGACCGAGCGTTTGCTGCTGGGGCTCCTCCTGCCTGAGGAACTCCAGCTTGCTCAGTATCTTCTTTTAAATCACTCTTGAAGACTCTCTTTACACAAACGCTGTCTTGTAATTTTTGCTTTTAATTTTTAGGCTTATTGTTATTGTCATCTTTTGAGTTACACTCTACTTTATTCCTGATGTTTTTAACTTGCGGTGCTCTATTTTGATTCACCCACTGTTTTTACATTTATTATTATATATTTAAAGTGTATTTTTAACATTGTCTCTGTTGTTGCTTTCACATTGACATGTTTACTTCTCGTGAGCGGCTGCGGCTGCCTGTGTACCTCTCATGTCATGTAATGTGATGTAAATAAAATGGTCAAATTTCTAAGATTGCAGATAGACTGAAAATCAAACACACAGTATATCACGTGTCTTATTTCAGAGCGAATACATTCCTGCTTGGATACTCTGGAGGTTGATTTATTATCTGACCACTGGGCAGAACCAATATAGAAATCAATAGATAAATGAGTGTAAGCTACAGCCCAGCCAGCACCGTATTTAACTAACCAATACAGCCAACATTAATCATTGGATTTCAAGAACAGCATGACATAATACACATTATATTGACCTGGTATTGTGCCTGCTGGCTCACTGTAATACTGTCATGGGTTACTGGGACAACTGAATCTGGAGATGAAACAATTACTGTACACAAGAATCCATTTTGCTGATTGGTAGAATATTAATCTGCAACAATTCTGATAGTTGATAATAATTTTTGAAAGCAAAACTCTACCAGTTTCATAAGTTAATTTTCTTCTTAATTATGGATATTTGCCAATTTGCTCAGTATCCTCAATATTGTTTTGGATAGCTAGCCGACCAAAACAAAGAGTCTCGATACTTTAACTTGGGTTCTGGAAAATTGCAGAGGGCCTGATAATGGCTTGCTGCAAGCCTACTTGAATTGGATGGAGCAATCAATGATATCAGTGTTTATGTTGTTTTTTTTTTTTTTTTTCAGACTGTCATAAGTCCAAATGTCTGCACTGAGAAAGTCCTATTGTGGAAACAATATTTTTCTGTTAGCAAAATGCTTACGAGCAAAATGTGCTGCAAGCCATAAAATGACTGCTGCCAATGTGTGCAGCAGCTGTTGCAGATGAAATACTGTTTACACCAGTAGTAAAATATACTTTTAGCCTTTACAGAAGCGTCGTTGGGAGGTGTTGGTGGGAGACAATGACCATGCAATTGCAACGCCCTTGGTTACGCCTGTACTTTGTATTTTTAAAACAGCAAAATCTAAATGTGAAGTCATAAATTAACTTATTTATTCCATGATTAAGTATCACTGAACTTTTCTTTAACAAAGTTTGCACTTTAGACCACCTATATATTTAGCATTCTTTCCACTCTGGCTGGTTATGGATACCATGAACTTACTGCCTTAAAAATACCCTGACATTGTCTACTGTACAGTATGTGTTGTGTCTTGGTAATTGAACAAATAATTGGAAGGAGTAGGCCACTGTGCACTGACATGCAGTGATGAAGGTAAACATCAGTAGTGGGGACAACAGAAACAGTGTGAATGCTTTGACGTGTTTGGCTAGACAACCTGACAGCGGATGGATAAAACACTGCAGTGTTGCAGCCCTTCATTAGGGAACCTGTCAGCTGATGCTTCTCTACCTGTTATGTATGCTGATAGCTGGCACATAATGTTCCTGGTTGCGTGTCACCTTTAAAAAATGAAAGCATTTCTCTCATCTGCTTGCTCACCATCATTTAATTAGCAGAGATGCAGCACCCTAACCCATTACTCTCTCATGCCTTCATCTAAACTAGCCAGCATTACTAACAACAGCAAAATATTATTGCTGTGCACAAAATATGAGCCAAATATATCTGCACAGGTACAGGCATAGTGTATGGCAAACATCCACTAGGCCCCATGAGTATTCCCCGGTGGAAGCTATTATTTGTTCGCAATGGGTACAGTTTACATTATAGTAATATTATTCAGGGAGTCAGTTATACATGCTGTATCCTTGAAAGGGAATAACTGACTATACTGATCTAGCTCAAGATGACATCTATCTAACATTTGCCATATGCATGTTTTTATGCTCTTTTGTACCCTCCAGTATTGTAGGATAAAACTGATCAGCTCAAAAAGATTTAGCACTGTGTTAATCTTAAATTTAATTATTAACATTGCCAAGCATCCATCAAATGAGCCCTGGGGAGTAATGGTATGATACCAGGTTGCATCACAAGTGTGGGCAAATCTCTTTAAACATCTCCAGGTGGTGTCTGGAATAGGGTTTTATGACAATACACTTCCACTTTGGGGGGAGCCTGTAAAAGAAGATCAGGTGCAGGCATTGCTCTGTTGTCTCCTATAATCTAAACTGATTCTGTGAAAGGCTAATAGATGGCATCCGATTTGCATATAAATTATTGTGAGGTCTCTGGTGATCTGTGACTCTCAATCTGATTTAGCAGTGACGGAACGGCAGGGGAGGAGCTGGAGATACAGTGGGGGGAGTTTGAGGAAAGATGGCGCAAAGCAGAAAGAATACATCAACAAATAGAGGTGAGGGGTTTTTTTTATTTTGGCAACTAGAGAAGCGCTTTAATCACGTATCAGATTTCTTGGCCTCTTTACCTCCACACATAGATCAATCCTCCTACCCCCCCCCTCACATTTTTATGGCTCAGCTCTCTCACAACAATTATAAAATTGGGTTAGGCACAGAAGATGACCTGCACTAGCTTTGCAAATGCCGGAAAACATGATTCATATCTGCAAGGTTTGTTTTGGTTTAGGCAGCGTAAAAGTGGGTTGTTCTTCATTTATTTATTTATTTATTAGGCTGTTTTAATCTGCATCAATGCATCATATTTCACAGTGTTTTGTATGTTAACTCTCAATCAGCAATGTCCCAGTAACTACAGTTGTCAGATGAATGTAGTGAGTAGACAATTACCCCAAAATTATACTCCTGAATTAGGTACTTCTACATCATGATGAGTAATAAACTGTCAATATGCTACTATGTTTTCTAAGTAGTTAATGGTGAACATGTGTACCTTCATATGAAGTACTACCATACTTTCATACCAAAACCAATGATCTGCTAAAAGACTTTTCATAACTTTATTATGAATACAAACTGAAGATATGACGAACCCATTCTGTAACATCCTTTTTCATGTAAAACCTTTAGTCCAGCTCTCCATATAGAACTATCCAGGGTTTGTTTTCTGCGTGTAAGGTGACATGAATTCAAACTATCAAATCATGGTGCCTCCTGACGTTCCTCCAAGATCCATATTTTGTGCAAATGTCTGTTTCTGTGAAGCGCTGTGTTTCTAAGCCATACACAAATCATCATATCTAAGTTTTGGGACATTCAAAGAAGGTGACATTATTTTAGCCCTTTCCGCACAGCTCATTTGTCGAGTGCATCACACTCAGTGTAATAAGACATATAATTGAGGCAATCCTGTGGAAATGATGAGTAACACTGCATGAATCATTGTGCAAGTGTCTGCCAGGCCCGTGGTAATCAACTGGGAGACCCCAGGTTGTTCGCTGCAGAAGCAGAGGCATCAGGAGAAGGTACTGGAATCTCTTATGCAAATGATGTAATTTTGCATTGAGGTCCACTCTGTAATTGCTGTATGATTGTGCTGTATATTTTGTTTATCTATACAGCATGAAGTATCCACATCCCTACTTTTATACATACAGCAATAAGAAAAAATGCGAGAACATAGCTTGACAATAAAAGGTAAAGAATGTCATGCAACGTCACACAACACTGACTCTGCGTCCATTAGTTTAGATACAAATATCTGCAGCATCGTGACAGCCACTGGACATACGTGCATTTTCTACATAAGCTGCCTTTTTCATAAACTTTGACATAACATGCCTGAGAAGAAATGTAATGCCGCTTTCATTCTGACAATCCATAATTAACGTGGAAGAAAGCATAGACTATATATACATATGGAAGACCTTAAATACAAAGAGTGAAAACGGAGCAAAGACGACAGAGTTTAAAGTCATAACAGCCATATTAACAGCTGAGCAGTAGAACAATTTAAAATTTCCTTGAGCCAGTGGTGTAAATAACTCGTACTTCACTTATTAAATGCATCACATCAACACTTATTGCACTTGAATGTGCTGTGGATCCAAACAACTCGACACATAACCAAACGATGAGGAATACAGGAGGCCATCTGTCTCCTCCAGGAATGGCAGTTACATCTCTGAAAGTGCTGATCAGCTCATTTCTAAAATGATGCACTGTTAATGGTGGGCATGTAATGGCTTTCTATAGCGGCTCCATTCATTTCAGCAAGTAGTTTAATACATCACTGTATTTTAAGATGTGTGCCGTCGATTTTCTGTTCGCAGCACCTCATTTATGTTTATTTAAATATTGAGGATCTTTCAACCAAGGGATACATAAGTGGAAGATGCTGCTGAAGCTGAGAGCAAGCTGTCACTTATTTTGCTGGCTTTCATTAACAGGGAGTTGAACAGAATCAATTATCTCTGTTTTAGACACACATGTCGAATACTGGCCTGACTGCGGCTGCAGGGTGAAATGTGTGCACTAATGAATAAAATGGAGATTAAATTGACAGAAAGGTGAACATCTTAGGAGCCAACAAGTAGCATGTGAATACAATTTACTGACTACTTAAATTATTTTGGAGAATTTAACAAGACTGGTTTGTTTAGTAATTGCTTGAGGAAAGAAAACTGTGAAAAGACTTCCGACATGATCCTTTCATCATGTTATTAGCCATGTATTTCTTATTTTTTCCCCATAATTTTTCCATGTAAGGTGTCTTACGCTAAACAAAAGCTCCCCTGTCCCCTGAAAGTTGTGAACAGCATAAAATAATGTTTTATTTTTGTCCGTGCACTCTTCAGACCATTAATTTATGCAATTTATTTTCTAATGAGTCAATTAGATTTAGATTACAAAAGGGCTGGCAAGTTTAATTAATCTATAATGGATAATTGCCCCACATCATTTGAAAGTTTCCCCACTGAACCGGACGTACTGAGACATCACAATATCATTTTGGACATGTCGCTATACATATTTCATACTGTGGGGAAAGAAAACTACACAGGGACTAAAAAAGGAACATGTGGATGTGTTATCATTGAAAATAACTTAAGTACAGTCTACATTATTAATTTGATACCTTGTCAAAAATGCTCACACCAATTAACATGAGTTCAGCTGTAACAGAAGCCAGCAAAACGTATTGTCATGTGTAACAGTATGAGATGGGTCTTGTGTTTTGGGGCTTCAGGCAACATGTGTGTCTACACATCTTAAGAGCAGTACGTGCCTTAGGCAGTCACTTGATAATTCAGACAATGTGAGAGCAGCACTATTCTATAATTAAGTGGATAAGTCGTTAAGTACTGTCATTCACATGGGTATAGAAAAAATGGAAATGAGTACCAGCGTTTTAGAAGTCACAAGAGGATGTTCAGATGTACCAGACTGTCAAACTTGCTATTTCTAACTTCTAACAACTCTCTTGTAGAATCGAATGCTGCTTGACACTGTTTGCATGTTCAGACTGTAACAGCAACTTCTCAACATGAAGCACAACTACTCAGGGCAGCAGGAGCCTCATCGGGAGGAAAGGGAGGTCAGTTTTCTTTTCTTTTTTTTTTCTTGCTTAGCGCTTACGACTGCTAAGGTGCCGTTAAAAGAGGAAGACACTCCATTTTGCTCTGGTGAAAATACTCTGAAGCTAACAGGTCGAGGCTGAATGTACTGGACGGATCCCATGAGTGAATACTGGATCCAAAAAACAATTTGTTTGCTGAAAGAGACATGGTGTGCTCGAAACAAGAATGAAAGGTGGAATAAAAGCAAGGAGCATTTATTGTGTTCAATCAATTCTCTCTTTTTTTCTTCAGACAACCTAATACTGCCTCAGTTTTGTGTACTTTTAAATATCGGACTATTAGTTGCTTGTTTGCGATGGTGGAAGAAATACTCCGGGCTTTACCTGAAGTAAAGGTAGCAATATCATAGTGTAAAAATACTCTGTTACAAGTAAAAGCATCAAAACATACAAATGTATCAAAAGTAAAAGTGCATATTTATACAAATATATTGTATTAGCACAATATACTTATTGATGCATTAACGTCTTCATCAGTTAAATTTTGGATCTGGTAAAGGTGGAGCTCATTTTAATTACATGCTGCTGTCGTTTCACACAAATCATCTGAATCTGCAATGCAACGAGTAGCAACTAAAGCTTTCAGATGAATAAAGAGTAGTAAAAAGTGCAGTATTTGCCTCCAAAATACTGTAGAGTACAAGTTTAACATAGCAGAAAATGGAAATACCAAAGTAATAGTACCTCAACCCCGCAGTACTGGATTAATGCACCACTGTTTACTTCATAATATTAACATGGATTTTCTGTTCGGGCATATTTCATCATACTTGTATTCACTGAAAGTTTGTCACCTTTTCGATGCAACACTGCTGTTTTGTGAGAAACCAGACACAGACTGCACTTGTCTCATGAAAACATTTCACAATTAGTATGGCTGACATGACAGAGTATCACTTAAAGATTCATAAATTCAACATAACCAGGAGTCATACCACTTGCTTCCTGCCAGCTCTCAGATAGTAGCATTATGTTGCTCACAAATGGAAATGGACAGCTCCTGCTGACTGCATTATTTTTTGACAGATGCTCTTTAGATTATTGAAGTTTTCTATGACAGGAAACATATGGGGTGGTCAGCAATCACTAACTCATTCTTGGGCCAATTTCCCATCTGAATTCAATACACTGACAGAATGTAGATACATGCAAAAAGAGATGGATGCTCTGGAGAGGCCATCCTTATGCGTCATCACTATGTGAATAATCATGTTCTGCTCTGTGCTGTATTGCTAGTATTTTACATGTATTTATTCATTTTTAATTCTTAGTATATTGTTTGTGAAGCTGTCTTAACTGTTTGTCCCTGACTGATTTAGAGTGAGAGAAAGACAGACTCGCACACTAACCCAACACAGTTTTTTATTTTTTTCCTGTTGTTGTTGTGTTTTCTAGGCCACTCAAGTATTTCTATTGAAACAAGGTACAGTGCCGGCATTAACACTTACAAAAGAAATATGTGTAATTCTAACTTTTTTATCCTTATCTGACATTGACCACATTCTTGAAGGCATTCATCAAGAAAAATGTCATTCTCGATAAACATATAAAATAAAAGAAAAAAAAAACAATCTGAGTCAACTAGAGTTGTGGAACAGTTTGTTCCTACAGCAACACAACAAAGGAGCTATCGCATGCCGATGTGGAAGGTGCACAAGATGGGCTGAACCCAAATCTGCTGCAGCGACACAAGATGATTGGCAAGGGCAGCGGGAAAGATAACTCCCGCTCCTTATGTAAAATGACCGATCATTAATTATGCATAAACCTTGATAAGATATTTTATTTTTAGATTCTCTAGAAATCTCCAAAATGTGACCTTTTCAAGGCACCAAGCAAACACTGAGCTCTTCAGATTTATTACACTCATAGCTCATGAGGATGTGACAACTCGGCCTGTAAACACCTTTACATTTATTTGTTGTTTGTTATATAATATAACATAATATGGCTGTAATTACATTTATAATTACGTTGAATATGTAAAATGTGGCTTACTGAGTGGATAACAGGTATATATCTTGTTTTGAACAGTTATCGACATAGACAATGTTGTATTTGATGAAAACATGTTTAGCAGCTGTATTTCAGATGATGCATGTCTGTATTTCTGATCACTTTTTCTGTACCGAGCCTCAAAAAAGTGCAAAAATCACGAGGATTTGTGAGTACACTAAGATTATGCAAGTTGAAAAAATGCTTCCATGTCTGATAATATTTTAAGTGAAGACTCACATGCTACCCGGCATGGGAGTACTTACCATACGGAGAACGTTTTTTATAACCTCCAACTGTGACTTTTTAAATCATCCATCATCCAATCACTGGAAGGCATTGAACCTCTGTCTTTACTGACCTCCCATTGCCCAGCTGTAAATCTGTGGTGATGATAATGAGGGCCCATCAAAAGGCAAAGACCCAGAGATCAGATACTGACAATTAAATCTGCAATAAAGTCAAACAGGAGCCCACACATGAACACACAATGCAAGACAGAGAGACGGAGCTCAGTTATACACAACCACCAACAGTGGTGGGAAGTACATTTACTCAAGTACTGTGCACATTCGAGGTACTTGCACATTACATGTATGTATCTTTACATTTTATGCACCTTTATGCTTCTACTCCACTACATCTCAAGGTAAATGTTGTACTTTTTACTCCACAACATTTGTCTGGCAGCTTCAGATAATAGCTACTTTTCACATTACAATACTTCTTGTATTTCCAAATGTGTTGATTTTGCGTTAAACTGAAGGATGAAGTGTTCCTTTATGGCTTGAAAAAATTACCCTTCTTCAGCTAAACAAACTCCTTAAAAAGCCTCTTGGATTAGCTGGAAGATGATTCGTCACAAAGCTGAAAACAGGCGTTTTTTTCTGAGCTCGTGAAACTATTTGCAGAAACTTGGTTCTCACAGGACAGCCACGATACAAACACACGATGATCTTATAGTATGTGATGCATTAGTGTAGATTAAACTGGCCAAAAGTATATAAAGTACACATCTACAGCAGTAAAATGCAGCTACTACTGCAGCTATGATATTAATCCACTGATAGTAATAACCCAGCAGAGCACCAGCACACAGAACGCATATATAGTGAGACGCTGGTTAACTGTGACTGACATTTAAAGGCACCCTTTAGTACACTCCATCACATGTTGTCCATTGGCAGGGCACCATTCGAGGCGGATGGCCGCCCACCGGGAGTCTGGTCCTGCCTGCCTCAAAATGTTTTCCTCGCCGCCGTCACCAAGTGCTGGCCCATGGTGGAACTGTTGAGTCTGTGTACATTAAAGAGTGGTCCTGACATACATGACAAGTGTCCTGAGACCACTTTTGTTGTGATTTGTTGCTATAAATGGTAAATGGACTGCATTTATGTAGCACTTGTCCAGTCTATTCTGACCACTCAAGGCACTTCACGACACATACCACATTCAACCATACGCACACACACTCACACACTGATGATACAGCATCGGAAGCAATTAGAGGTTCAGTATCTTGCCCAAGGACACTTCGACATGCAAAGCGGTGGAGCCCAGGATGGAGGCACGGACCCTCTGATTGGTGGAAGACCTGCTCTACCTCCTAAGCCAAAATAAAACTGAATTATATTGAATTCAGCACAAGGTTCATATAAGTATGTTGCAGCTCCAGCTTCATCTATTACAGGACGCACTGTTGCATTTGCAAACTTGTTAATCAAGCAGAAATAGTTGTCCCAACCCGACTCCCTCAAATTGTTGGGAACATTGGAATAGACGAACCAGGTTGAACTTGGACTCCCTCCCACTGCACCTTCTCCGCTGCCTCCGGAGGCCAACAGTCCAGGCGAAGAAGTGCTGCAGTTTCCATTAGTTTGAAATCCCCCTTGATGATATCACTGGCAGGCAGAGTCAAGAAGTGCTCTCAGCCCATCCTGGTGACACTGACTGAAAAATAGTGCTATTGTTCAGTGGCCATTAGGGAAGACTGATGTATGGAGATTAAAAACAACAAATTGTTCCTTTAATTAGGTGGTCTTAGATTAAATATATGACGCTTAATGATCTTTGCTGTTGAGCCATATTGACAGTTGAAGACTAAGTCAAGTTTAACCCATGAGCAGCTTAATAGCAGAGAAAAATAGAATAATCACCTGTAAACACATTAGGGCCCCCATATCATTTTGCTCACTAATGGGTACAGACAGCTTGAATGAGGATAGATACGCCAATCAGCCCGGGCTGACTCAGAATGATTGATGACTGTCATTTTTCTTTCCTCGGGCGGGGGGGTCAAACCGAGTCTTTGCAGCTTATTACCACAAAATAAAAGCAGGGATACTGAAATATTTACTGTTGGGATTATAATAATATGGAACAGAACTACACAAAATAAGACATGCTATTACATTTTTTAAAAAATAAAAGCATAATGATGAAGTGTATAAAAACTAATTGTGCCAGAAGACCTAACCCCCTGATTTATCAGAGGTAAAACGCTGCAGCTGTTTAAAACATTACGTTATGAAGCTTAGATTTTGGTATTAACCTCATGATTTGCACAGTAATTATCATTAGAAGCTGTATTGTTTGCCCTGTTTGTTAATCAGGGCCACGACTCAAAGTTGAATATTTTTTGGAGCAGAGCACAAGTTTAGCAAGTTTATCCAGTTTGTATCTCGGCATATTTCTTGTGCAGCTCGTTGTTTTAGGATAACGTTCGACGATTGAGAGGCTTTGACTGTGTGATTTCCCCGCGGCCTGTCTCGTCCATTATTTGAGGAGATACATTGTGGCTGTTTCTCATCTTTTGTTTTTTAAATAATGACGAAAAGACGAGAATTACTTTTGGTTTTACATCACACAACTTTCTGCGATCTGAAAAACAGACAAAAAACGTTCTCTAATAGAATAAAGACATCTGTGGCCGCTGTCTATACTTTACAAACTGCGCACAATTTCATGGAGCAAAGATGCTGTCCATCTTAGCAAATAGGTCAAAGTTTGACTGAATAATCCCCTCCCATACATCTGCACCGGTAAAATCTTCTAAAATTCATATTAATGAGCCCAAAAACATAATACCTGTCTGTCAATGGCGGCAACCTGGATTCAATGCATTTGTGCATAATGTGCAAAGACATAGGCTCAGTTAGTTTAAGCATGTAGATGTATCAGTACCACTTTAAATACATTCAAGTCCAATGTCAGCAAAATGATAAGATTTACATATGATTTAAGAGGCTTTATTCTTTTTGCAGCCTCTCTTTGGCTGTTTTCTCTCATTGTGTTGGGTTAATAAATCGCAAAGCACTCAGATTTGGTCACTTTGCTGACATGTTCTTCTCTGCACAGAGAAGGAAAGTGCATCAAAATAACCAAACATCCGACACAAGGCCGTTGGCGGACGTGTTGTCTGTTGCAGAGAATGACGCTGCAAACTTTTGGTTATGGCACGGTCATCTGGACAACTAGGCCGTCCGAGGATTTTTCCATCCAAGGTTGTGCGCGATAAGCCGTGTATGATGGATTAGAAGAACTAGTTAGAAGAACAACTCCTCCGCAAGTCCTCCTATCAGTAGGCTGGTCCAGAGTCTGTATGCTGTGAGGCTGAGCTTTTGGGATTACAGTCAGAGTTCAGTGGCAGCTAATCAGAAACAACCAACAGATACTTTTTAATATCCCACTGCGCTTGTTAAAACATTGTTGGGAACTGCCACTGCAAATGTGGATTAAGTAGTGAGTGGGTTTTAAGTTCCGAGACAATGCCTTCAAATAGTTTTTTTTTTCTTTTTCATCTTTTTTCACTCCAGTGTTTTGACTGCTTTTCATGTGATCAAACTGACAGAAGGTCTGAAATTCTAACATTTATGTAAAAGAGCAGTGAAATAAAGATTTCATTTGTGTCACAGTCTTCAATTGTGACTTCCTGTGACCCTTGAGTGCATTGCACAGAAAAAGGAATCAACAGTGATGCTGTTTGAAACAGTATGGTCCCAGTCGCTCAGTGCCCCAAAACAAAGCAGTGATTTGTTTAGTGTATGTAGCAAATTACAAAGGAAAAAAAAAAACTTTATTGTGTAAAGTGCAGCTTGTGACAGGCTGATAATTGTAGGCTGTTGGCCAGTGGGAGACAAACATATCAGAATGGTGAACACAATGAATGCTGCCGAAAGAAAAACACTTTTGTATGTTGAAAATACATTTTTGAATCTCTATAAAATGCACTGACGACCAACACCAACAAAAGCACATTACTGAAAGTCACATTTATAGATGATGTCAATAACATCTGTCTGAACTTTACATCACCTACAGCTGCAATCTTGATCTTTCTTTGGTTGAGCTTTGTTTACAACACACAGTGAAACAGACAGAGTGTGTGTATGTGAACATGGGCTGATCCGCGAACAACTCTGCATATTCAGTGCAGAAATAAACATGTTTACAGCCTCTGGTTTCTATAGATAGCTAATTACCTGGTTCATGACAACTGTAGGGAGGTGGATATTTAAATAACTTACTCATTTCAATCACATTAAGGCTTAAAGTTATGCACAATTATGGGCGTGGTCACTTTGAGTGACAGCTAGCTGCTCGTTTTCAGCAACCAGGTTTCATTTTTGGATTAGCGGGGATTCTGGTGGAGGAAGCCACTGTCACCGAGCTTCACGGTGGCTTTCAGAAACATTTGCACCTAAAAAAAAGACTCTTCATTCCATCTGAATACTATAACAACTTGCTTCTCATGAGTTAAGCCCCTCTGCTTGAGTGAAATCACCTGTTGTTTGGCTGGGATTAAAGCCTGTGTGTTCGTGGGCCTGAATGGAGCATCAGTGAGCTTCTCCTGACTTGCGTGATCCACATCTATATCAATTTCAGATGCCGTCTAATGTAACATAATGATGGAGGTTTGCGGTGAGCGTCTGATTAAATTACAAAAGCTATGATTCCTCAGGGGTTGATTAGGCTGCGTAGTCCAGATGTTGATTTATTCATTATTTTATTGTATAAACAATATGTAATCATGAGTGGTGTGGTTCTGTTCTCTTATTATTCTCGGTGTTTAAATACAGTAAACTGCTGGTAGGTCGCTTGACGGTCACAGGAATTGTATTTGCTCTCTTTCCCAAAGGTCCACACTGAATTATTCAAAACAGTTCTCTGGTACTTTCGGTCTGTATAGTATGGAGTCAGAGAAATGTCATGGGAAAAAAAAAATAATAATAAATAATTGATAATTAGTAATTCCTGCTCTTGAATTACTAATCCGTGTTCTCAATTTAATCATCTGTGCACTCCATTTAACAGCCAATTGTTTTTGGTGTGAGACAGACGCTTTGCAGCTCTTCTCTCACTGCCCAAATAAGGCCAAGTCTTAATGAAGAAAATAACGAGGCTGCCTCGGCACACAGGACGTCTGAATATCAGGCTTTTTTTCCACATTCCAGCTCCGAGACAAAAGCCACAATTTGCCTGAACCTCTCCAAAATTATTAAAAAAAACCTTCATGTAGCCTCTAAATAAACAGTTATTGCAGCCACTGAATGGGTGAACTGGGCACAGGCTCCAGCTGAGTGGCTGCTGAAGGGCTGGAGCACCGCAATATTTTTCACAGCAGCACGAATTACAAATAATAGCTTAAAAATAACAATATATTAGATCGGGTGATGTTGCAGCCCAATATGAAATCAGATATCTGACTGTCGTATCATGAATTAAAACCAAATCCTGAGTTGGATGTCCAGTCCTGTTGGAGACAGCTGTTCCAAAAGACACATGTTGATAAATTGAAGCTCAGTGTTTGCTGATGTGCAGAAGAGACAGAGACGGCTGTGTGCAGTATGTGCTCTTATTCTGTTGACCGGTAAATTCCTCTCTGCAGTGCTGATTTGACTTTTATGCACTCATGAACACTTGCTTCCACTGCATGAGGGAAACAGGAGCAGCCTCCCTGCAAGTTTTGTTGTCTCACTCTGGATTCCAAATAATAAAAACAATATGAATCAGATCAGTCAATACTGTAGCCTCATGGAGTGCAACATCAGGTATCCGAATGTCTGTTATTAACCAATCACTAGAAGCCAGAACTGCACAGGAAGACTTGTTAAGACTTAAAATTAAGTCAGACGCAGTTATTCAGTATAAATTAAAGGTCCATGTGCAGAATTTTTTGGCATCTAGCAGTAAGGTTACAGATTGCAACTAACTGAAGACCCCTGCCCTCACAATCCCCTGCCGTGGCTGCTAAAAATGCAAAAAAAACAACAACAAGATGGCCTCTAGAGCCAGTGTTTGGCGTGTCCGGTCTAGGCCACTGTAGAAACATGGCAGTGCAACAATGGGGAATTCTGTGGAAGAGGACCCGCTCCCTCTGTAGATATAAAGAGTTCATTTTAATTCTTGTTTTCATGGCATTATACACACATGAAAACATATTCTCAAATATAACTTTCCATTTCTGCCATGTTCTGCCAATAGATCTGCCTCAATGTTAATAGGTAATATTTATGCATTTGTTGTAACCTGATATCAGCGCAGAGATGAACACGGTAAAAAAAGAAAAGAGTGCAGCCCAAAATACAGGAAAATACTCAAATAACTTATTCCAAAACTTCCTAAAAATATGCAGAATCTTTAAAATCTTGTCGGGCATCAAGAGTGCATCCCCTCTGAGTCATACCAGGAACCCCGCGGATCAGCTGCGGGGAACCGGGATCAGCACCTGGGACAAAGCAGGAGGCTGCTATCGACTGCTGATCTATTGATAGTCTTAAACTGAACATTACAAAACCAGCCAACGTTTCCATTTATCGTAGGTGTGATATCCAAAAGCCTGCGGGCAGGTGATGTCACATTAACCTGAGGTGGAAAATAAAAAGACAGCAGACACACAGCAAGTGGGTGGGTATCGTCTTGAACACACACACCTTTTCCAGCAATCTGAAAGCACTTCATTTTTACATTCTCACATGCAAGTCTTAAAAATGTCATTTCACTGTTCGTTAACAGTAAAAATCATTTAACAATGATGCGGTTGGAGAGTGTCAGGCATGTCATGTGATTCCTGAATGATAGCTACATGTTGAGCTACAGTCACAGTCTAGTCTGTTCCCTGTATTGCTGCTGTTAACAGAAAAGACAGCAAAGACACCTTTTTGGCTGCATGTTTTTGGATGAATTCATCTTAAAATTTAAAATGAGTCTTGGTACTGATTGAGGGCACTCCCCCAGAACATCATCAGATACGGGACACTTAAATTGCACAAACCCATTCACCAAATGTGATTTTCTTTACATGAGACTCTCCTGATCTAAATGAGGGGTAACGCCACCAGCTGTGGCTTCTGAGGGGCTTGAGCACTGCTGATATTTTTGCTCCACCCTCGGATTCCAAACAGTAAAACATGATAAGGATTAGTTGTCTGACTGTCCGTCATAACTAAACCAATCCGGCTGCATGAGTCTGAGTGCATAACCTGTTTATGCATCTTAACCAGGTGTCGTTTGGAGCAACAGCTGGAGGCTCAGAGAGATCTGTTTCTTCCAGGTTTCTGGGCCAGAGAGCAGTAGGAAATATGAAAACACTGGTTAATCACAGTCAGTAAATGGCTGAAGTGACTGCGCCACCACGCTTATGTATTCTGCATGAAGAGTAAAGCTGTTGGCTGTATGGCCGGCACTCTCACGCTGCACCACTGGGGAGTTCTGCTTTTAATTCATCCCTGCTGGCATTTGATATGAAGAGAGGGCTGTCCTCTCATCATGCTGCCCTGTACTATACTTCATTAGTGTTGCATGAATATAGCTGGGTATGATTTGTCAACAGAAACATTAAAAAAAATAAAAGAAATAGACAAATTCACCAGCATGGGCTCTACCTTTGTTCTATGCTTTGTGTTGTCCAGTATCTGGATAGTTTAGGGCTGTTAGTGTTTTCATGTTTAACAGAAGTTGAGCAACAGTTATTACTGTCATTCTGCAGCAAGCTGGTCAGTAATGACTCCTCGAGGCTGAAAAGATCTCTGCTGTACTATTCAAATGAGTCAGTGCAAAATTCAGCTACTGTACTGAATTAAGATCTGAATCTGTCCTGCTGAACTCACTTCAAAATCAAGCCAAGTAGTCATACTACATCATTTATGCGGTGCGAAAAAGCTGCATAAAGGAAGAGTGATTTGTTTTTCCGAGATGGAGAGAAACCTTCGGCATGAATGTGTATACACACTGGAAAAACAAGGGGGCCCGAATAGTCTAGCTTACTATACTGTTGGTCATGTTGCTATATTGCTGTTGTTGATTACACTAAAAACAAAGATGTTGATGTTGTCAAATATGTTGTCAAGTATTCACTGCTGTCTAGCATTGTGGTGAATTTCCACTGCATGATCCAGACATTTGGCTGACACAAGTAAAGAAAAGCATCTAGAGATTAATGTAAATGCAAAGAGAGGTGAGGCAGAAGAAAGTTCACAGGAGTGCAAAGCATGTCTCTTGTATACTTCACAGCTTTTTGATACCCAGTCTTTCCACTTTGGTCTGCTCTTGTGCAGTACATCGCTCAAACTAGAGTAAGAACAACCTGAACTGTGACTTCAGCTCACTGAGAATCATGAAATCACCTCAAATACAACTGCTGTCAGAACGCTGTCGGAAGAAAAAAAAACATGCCATCAAAAGTGTGTGGAAAAAAAAAAGCTCGTTTCTGGGTGATTGGGTTTGAAAGGCTTCAAATGTCCAAATATTGGGCAACTCACTGTCTAAAAGACCACACGAACTTGATTCAAGCAAGAAAAACAGCTTAAGTGTAGTGACAGTACTGTCATGTATGCTGTGATATGCTGTCGAAAACTGTAGTATTGAATTATTTGTCATTATTTCCTTTTTTCCAATACAGTCCCTGTTTGATCCTCCTTTTAACTTGTCACTTTAAACTTAAAATGTCACTACATGATGGTACGTAAATCAGAAGGCATCTGTGTGCACGCCCTGTCTTAACATGGCAAAGCAAAATTCATCCCCACAGCTTTGCACATCCACCCTGGTGATGTTGGGACTCCTCACAAGACTGAACTATTTAACTGGCGAGCTACCGCCTAACCTGTTAGCAAGCCAGAAATACGGTAGCCTGAGTCAGTGTGTTCCGATGGTGTTTTTTTAAATTCTCTTCAAACTGTGCCACTTACTCCCACTAGCATTTAGTTAGAGAACTATAAATCAATTCATTAAAAAAAATGGTAGCTTGCCAGCTTACTAACTGGCGGTTAGGCAAACTGACCTAACACAAACTGGCAAAAAAGTTCTAGTTAGCAATGAGCTGACTCCCAAGTAAAATAGAGTCATGCTAACATATTAACACAGTCAGCAGCAGACTCATCACAGACTGAGAATCAGTGTTAGAGGAAGACTTTGGAGTTTTGCAGTTACAGCTGTTTCCATACAGATGGAGCACGAATAAATCCAAACACAGCCTTACTGCAGTGGCTCTTCATAGTTCTGGTTAATGAAAGACAGATACTGAAAAACAGAAAACCCTATGGCAGTAATGTTCGGATATTAAGGAACATTGTGGGTTCTGTTTAGAAAACTATACATACAGTCAAAATAGTTCTAATATTGCAGTTGTTATTGCATCACCACTTGAGGACCGTTCAAAACATTTGTTAAAATATTTACCAGGCAGTGCACTGTGTGTTAACACATAACACAAAGTCTGATCTGACTTGGACTTTCTTTTTCTGCAGAGCTGCAGGCTCCACTGAGGATTACAGAACAATTTATCCTGTGACTTGTATGAACTGGTTTTGCAAGTTCTGCAGATTTTCCTCAGTTGACAAATGCAGCAATTTTAGGTTTTATAAGCTAAAACACAGACACACACTACAGTAGGTCCTGCAGTGTTTCCACTATAATTGTACAGGCTTGGAGGGCCGCCAGTTCGACAGGAACCCTGCTAGGTCAGGTCATGTTATTTTAATGCCAAAAAAAAAAAAAAAAACTCATTGAATATGTATTAATTTCAAAATCAATTATTTGCGTTTGTGGGGGCCTCTGTGCGGCGCTGTTCTGAAACATGAGTCAACCTCTGTGTTGTTGACTTGTTATACAAACTGATAAATATTTGAAGAAACTGTGTTAAAAGTGCTACAATTGCACATGAATCTCAGGCTACTGCAATAATTCATTGACTTCAGTGTGAACTATACGATTTTTCTGAGCCCAGACTAAAAACATGTAGAAGTAGCATCTCGCTGTTTAGGCAAACTGGCCCCATGTCCTTTGGTGTTAAGGGAAATGTAACATTATGCTGCTTTTTCCCAACATTAGAGAGTAAATGAAGTTACTGTTCTTTCAGTTTTGGCCTTCTTATTGTTACAGGAGGATGGTATAAAGCAAGAGTTGCTGCCAGAAGAGTCTGTTAGTGCTGCTGTCGTACTTGAAGAGCTCGTCACTTTGCACAAGAGATGTTGCCAATGCCTTTGCAAAAATTGATAACACAAACTATCCCCAAGGACTGAATTACACATTCAAACTAATACAAAAAAGTTTTTCAGGGGCATCTGTAGTGGCGGTTGTTCAGCAAAAGTTCACGAACTGCTTCAGGACAAAGTGCAGTGGCAAGTTGGCCAAGTCAATGGCAGCCACGAGCTATCACTGATTTAGCTGGTCTGCTCGAGTTATGTAAATGTTTTAACACTGCATCACCACCAATGTGCCCGCACACACATTATATGGTTACACACACAACATTTAAGGCTATGACAGAAAGAAAAGATGATGTAATTCTCCAAAACTTAATGCAGATGTTGGAAATTTTGTTAAAGAGAAAATGGACCACTTAAAAGTGTAATTTAACTACAGTGATTCAAATTAAGCTTCTATATTTCATTATCTCAGGTTAGTATACCTTTTCAGTTGTTCTTGTTTTGTAGAAGAAAATAACCGAGACTGGTTTCATGTAGTTTTACTGGATAAATGCCAAAGAACTATAAGAAATATAAGTGAACATAAAAAAAAACTGCAATTTTGAATGTCTGCTGTCATGTTTTATGACGTCATCAGCCTGAAAAAGATCCTTTTTAGGAAATTCTCAATTTAAATCAAGTGATTATTGGATTGCAGAAGGGTTATATTAAACAGGAGGATTAAACAATCCACCGCAGTCACCACAGGAATCTAATGGCGTGACACTGATCATTTTAGTGAAGCCTAATCTGTATCTAAGTAAAAGTAAATGCCTTGAAAATCGTAAACTGATTCAACAAGATGCAAAGATAAAACTGTGTGTTGGTTTGACGAGGAGTTTAGCTTTGTACAACTTGACATTTTTTGTTAATATCCAAAAAGTTTGTTGATTGATTAAAGTGAAAGCATGACATGGATTGAACTATTTTGTCAGCTTCACCTTTGTAGCCCCAACTTATTATTTTAAGTAGAGGGAACTCGCAACATATGCAAACTGCTGCAGAGCCTGAGACTGCCCAACTCAACACTGAAAGCAGCCAAGTGACCAGTTACTTCAAGCTGAAAAAGCATGTTCATTTCTACAGTGTTGGGGAATTAGCTAAAGCCAGTGCACACACCCAAACTCACCTATTTGTCATCTGTGAGTAGGAATGTTTTCACCTGCCCAGTTCTGCCTTACAATGACATGGAATTAGTAGCATTGTCTTTACAGCATGTGGCTCTCTCAGTTTCAGCACCATTAGCTGTAGTGACTCTCATTTAGCAGCTGCTCAACCACCGTCAGATTGCGAATGGTGTGGATGGTGATTAGAATATGCATTGCCCTGAGCCACTGCTCTGCTCTTCCATGGATTTCTATGCATTTCAATCAACGTTACACCTGTTGGAGGAATGCACCCTTATTCCAATGCACTGAGTACTTGACTTTCATTTGTGAGACAACCTACGATCAATAGAGATTTGTCTGTTTCAACATCTAAAATAATCTATCACCTTCGTGGTTTTATTTAATTTTTCACATTGATTTATTTTGTTTTACAACATGACAGTGTGCCGTGCAGCAAGGACGACTTTAGTGCATGCTGCCCTTAGCTGATCACTGCTCATAATCATTGTTAGTATGCATCTGAACGTACTCACTGCGTTACTGATCTATGGCTTGTAGAACAACCTGAACCAGAAATGCTGACACCTCAGCTGTCATCATAATTACACTTAGATGTAACTCAGCTGTCTAATGTTTTCTATTTGTGTCTGTTTTTGGCAGAAATGGTCCTTTTTTGTCTGTTTCACACAAGATGTAATTAAATGTCAGTCAGTCTTTTTTCCCCCCTTTCTTTCCCTGACGCCTGTTACAGTTCTCCATTTTTAATCATCGACTTCTCCAGGGTTTCTTTTTAACTCCACATTATAATGAAATGAATAAATTTTCACAAAATAACTTTCCCAGACTGTGCATCATTATGATGAACTGTGCTAACACACCAGGCACAATATCATCACCAAATTGCCCTTGAGAATAAGTTATTCTGTAATATATCCTAAAATGAAAAAAAAAAAAAAAAAACAGTCATGCAACACAGGCTTAAATCCCTCGCCACAAGAGTATCTACCAAAGGAATACCCAAGAAAGAGCCAGTAAAGCATCTGGTGGATGAGTTAAATCCGTCCAGCAGCCACTGTCAGTGCAGGTCCCAGTGGGCCGTGTAGAAATCAGTGATGGACATCCACACCTTTAAAGCACCTGGATACTTCCTGTCGTTAATCACAAATTCACCCACAATCACAAAATCCTTTCTTTTTGAAAGCATTACTGAACAGCGGATACAGAGCTTGTCAAACTAAAAAACTGAACGCCAGTGTTCTTTTGATTTTTCCACTATGACCGGCTCATGGAAATATACTAGAGCCAGCAGAGGTGTATTTGAATTGCAAGAAAACAATCAAAAATGCAATGAGTTGCAAAAATGTTCAGTCAATTCTCCCGTTTGTACCGTTTAGTCATAGTTTCACGTTCAGTTTCTAATTAAAATCCATATGTCTTCATCAAGATAAGACATTATAAAGCACAACCACAAAACATGCCACATGTCTCGTTGTTGTCAGTATGCCTGGTCCAGTCCGTCATCTGAGGACACACCTGTTTTATTCATTCTGCATTGGAGAAGCAGTCTCTGCTGGCTGGAACCTCTTCGAAAATACTGGAACGAATAAACCGGACAGGTTTTTCTTTGTTTGTTTCTTTTCTTTTTTTTTTTTGGTCGGCATTTGTTTAAAACTTTATAATCGGCAGTCATTAATCTAAAGGTATTGAAGCAGACTGACTATATTTTTACACCTGAGCAGCCACAAGAATGATTTTTATATATATGCCAGCTACCAAAAGTAACAATACACCATGCCAGACATCCAAAGTTGTCTCCAGCGTTGTCAGAGAAGCCACTATTTGAGAGCAGTGCTGTTTGATACGTCATGATTTGATTTCTCAGAGTATGGCAAGTTTCAAAGAGAAATACTAAGACAGAAAAGAATGTTGGCAGCCCCGAGCAGAGAAATGTGAAACCTCCTGCTTAATGGGAGAGGAAAGATCGACAGTTACTGTGTCACCACTTGTCAGAAAGAGGAGTGGAGGTATTCTGTGGAGCTCGGGTTGTTCGGAAAGTAGTTTTACATGGTACCTTCTGCTAGCTGTCGGAGGAACGCTTGGGGAAAGCCGGAGTTCAATAAAAGATGTAGACTGTTGGCCATGGCAACTGATAAAATGAGGAAACTGAGTTGTGGAGGGGTGTCAAACCAGAATTAATGATTTCGGAGCAGCAGTTTTTGTGCCTACAGTAAGTAGGCTGGACCAGGCTGAGATTCAATACTTTTTTTTTTTTTTTTGAGTTGGAACTGATCATTTTGTCTCAATTGTACATGATCCAAAATAGTGTTGAGGTATTGGATTCAGGTAGCAAGCTACCTATAACTATATCACCTGGTCAGGTTTACTGAGACATGTCAGGGTTGTAAGGCTTTGGAAGAGAGACTACATTAGAGCCGAAGAGACGTGCAAAATGAAATAAATCAGACTTCCACTGAACAGGTTATTCTAAAGGTGAAATAGATATGGGCCTGGCCTCTCAACAGACTAAAACTATAATCTTTAACAATCTAGACGTAAATTCAAATGTAAATAGACACAACTGATCAACACAAAAACTTGATTTGTCAGATGGCTGAGAGGACTACTCTATATTTCTGAATGGTCTTTCATGCTTTCAAGTTATAGTGAGTCCTTTTTACAAATGGAAGTTACTGTGTATGAAGGGTTTGCAATAAAAAGTAAAGTTCTAAATACTGGGAAAGAAACAGTGTACAATGGTTCAACCAGACTGAGAAGTGAAGGGCAAAAAGAGGCAAAGACTGCATCAAACTCTGTGCAGGTTTAAAAAGGAACATGTTTCAGTGTCAAATTCACAATAATACCTACAACACACTGGAAATAACAGGCCTGTTTCTTATCAAAGCTGTTCATAAAACTTCAAAATAGACAGAAGGTTGGTCGAGGGTTAGGACTTTTAGAGTCACAGAATAACAGCTTAACACACTGACTGACAATTCACAGTTCTCACCTGTTCAATCCAACCACTGAGTAAAGACTGCAGAGAGCCCAAAGAAAAACAGGATCCCAACATATTTAGAGCTAAAGTTGTGCTTCAGTAAGGATCTCGGGTCAGTTTTGCTGTTCTGGACTGAAAAACAAATTCAAAATCGAAAAGTATTTGGGGGGAAAATGGTTCCACCAGTGTTCTCCTCTGTCAGACAACACTGAGGGAACATCGGCTAAGTGAAAGTTTTAAATATTTTATTCTTCTTTTTTGGGGGCCACAACTTCAAATATAAATATATATATATATTTGTTGTTCCAATTACACTGTTTTTATCTGTGTTCAAATAATTGAAAGAAAGAAGACATCAATAAAACAGGTGATTCCAAACTTTTGAACAGTTTTTTTTTTCTTAGCTATGATTAAAACTTTTGTATTCACAACACGACTACCTGTATGTGAAACAGGTAGCAATAAATCCACAAAATTATCGCTTGACTCTGCAGTTCCTCTCAGTTCTATGCAGCTTTATCATGTTCTTCAGCTCACGGCGTTGGTTTTCCCTCCCACAACTTGACTGTTTTGGCTCCCTCTCACTGCTCTCATTAGTGCCAAACCCACTGCGTGCTACCTGCACTGCACCAAATCGCTGTCCAAGTTAGCAACTAGCTGGTGAACATAGTGAAACATTTAGCAGCTGAAGACCAAAAACAGAGTGAAAGGAAAGGTGAACGTTGGACTTATATGACCAGAAACCTGATTGTAAAATGAATGATAATGTTGCTTCATATGTGGTGCATGTGTAAATATGCACCTTGTTACAAACACAACGTCAGTGTTGTGTTTACAGCTTGCTTCTGCTGCCCCCAAGTGGCCAAAAAATTAGCTATTGCACCAACATTTCAAAGATACGGTTGTTGATAATTGAGGTGATCCTCCAGTATAAAACTCACAATGGCGCATGTACAGTTGGCTGATGCCACCATAAACAGAAACCTCTAGATTTGATGGGACTTCTGCATTTATTTCCACTTTAAACCACTGTAAAAACCGCACCGCAGCAATCGTTAATCAACATTACTTGCCAATTTTCAACTGGACTTGCATGATGGCAGCAAATGTGGTTGCTCGGGGATGTGTGATTGTGTGTATAAAGCCTCTATACAATTGTGAACAAACAATTTCACAACATGAAGATATGTTTTAAATTCTAGCATTACCTTTGAATCTGCTTCTGGGCTTTTTGCATTATGTCCAGATGTCCTAAATACAAGTGATACTGCCTGCATACTGGCTGAATGATGCTGCTTCTCTTCTGCCTTTGCTCTCATTTAGTTCCACAAGCTTTACGGTCCTGTCCTGTTAGCGTCTTGTTAGTGTAAAGACACAGACATTATATTTTATTTAAAATCCATGTCATGACATGTCAAAAATGGTTAAAAGTAAAGTGCCTTGTGTTCAGTGATATGTAATTAAAACAACACTGGCCTGCTCTTCAAAGTGCAAGCATCTTCCAGTACTGTGCCATATTGTATTCACTAATAGCAGTTGCGGTGATGATGACAGGACTTGTCTATTGAATGATCCGTTTTCTTATCGTGCTTGTCCTGGCAGAGGGCACGGTAGTCGAGGAAGAAAAATTTTCAAGTGCTTGGATTTAAGGTCATCATCATTGAAATGCCTTGAGCTATTACTCATTTGGCCTTAAGTAATGTTGGGTTGTCAAGCTCCATTCTTGAGTTAAAATGCTTATGTCCTTCAGGAAAAAATGTGTTTGTGTGTGCGTGTATGTGGAATGAGATTTTATTTTGTAAATAATTCATAGATGTGAGTAAGGCCAAATACAAAAACGACAATTTGCACAGACCAAACAGGTTTCTGCCTATATACAGTATATGTCATGAATTGTTAAAAGCCACAAAAAGGAATCTGCATGTCAACATTTCAGTGGCAATTTGACTGAACAGAATTGTTTTTTTTTTTCTTTGAAAGCCAGGTGGTGAAATAGGATACGGTATTGCTTCTATTAACAACATGCATTTCTTTGTTTTCCATAAAATACCACAGGAATAAGGGCCCACAATCCATAATCATTTCCTTTCATGTCCTGTAACCTCTCCAAATTGTGCCATGGCAACACTGTTTCCATGTAATCCCCAAGGGAAAAAGAAAAAAGAAAAAAAAAAAAAAACAGAGCAGAAAAATGAATAAAAACAGGTTGGATAGACAACAGTGTCAGACTGGTGGTTCTTGTCATAATATAAATTTGGATGTATAGTAACTGAACGCATTAACCCCTCATATCAACATGTGCGTGTGGTGATTGTTGGTTAATCAGCACGCTGGTTGTGGAGAATTACAGAATTAATTGGAAAATTAATAACCTGGAGAGGAGGGTATGTCTGTTGTGTGTCAGTGTCAAAGTCCAGGTCTGTCATTTACCCTCAGACTCTTGTAGGGGAACTGCAGCAAGGGCAAACAAAGGCAAACAGCTGGATGGGTGACATCAAACCGAGGGAGTGAAGCACACCAACTTCTGCAAAACAAATAATTGTTTGCTGGAAAAATAAAACAAAAGATGAATGGTTTTATTTTTAATAGCCTCCCACCACATATTCTGCATGCAGCTTGTCCATGTGTACAGTACAGTTTTCCACAAAAAGAAGTTATGTAACGTAAAATCCACTAGATGAATAATAACAAATAAAAGGATATGTGGGTCACCCAACACAGAAAGGAAAGAAAGAGGGAGAACTCAAGTGTCCTCCATATTACGTATTCATACATGGACAAGCTAAGGCACAAAACACACATACACACGGGTCTCTTGTTGGAAGTTGGATAAGGATAACCACTGGTTTGCATCATTAGTCAAGCCTTGAGCAATAGAGACGGAAGTGTTTTGTGGATTTAGTTAAATAAAGATGGACTGAATTAATCTCTGTGAGCCTGCTGAACTTGACACAACAGCTCTGTTTATCCATACTGTGCATACGTTGACATTCAAGGTTCAACCTTGGCCTGGAGAAAACAATCCTAAATCTTGTGTAGTAAGAAAACACATACTATTCAGAACACATTTCACAGTCATTGACTGCAACTCTAGATTGACAACATCTCCCGTGGGTATTTCCCGAGAAGCGCAGGCTATCACTCACTTGCATGGACAATGCAAATTCCGACATTTGGACACAACAGTTGTTAAATATCATAGTTAAACCAGTTGGAGTTTTTTTTGTCTTTATTCTTAATTAGTTCAGTTAATGTTGGACAAAGAGTGTTTTTTATGGTGATTTGCAAACATTAATTGCAGGTCTGTGGTGGGACACAAACTCTGGTCTTCTCAATGGAAGTCTGATCTGTTACATGTCAATCAACCATCCTGCTCCACACTATTGCTTCTGCGACATAACAGACTCTGCATTGGCAATGAATGTTGTTCGTGGACGAGGTGCAGAATGGTCCAGTATGAATTTAGTTCCTATATAAAACTTTATCCCTGTCGTAATAAATTATGACAGTTTCTACGTGGCTATTGAGAAGCATATGATGTTATATATTTGGTGAAATGTGTCAGAGGACTATTGATGCTGTCCCAATCCATCCACTTTCCAGCTCTTATCCATGACTGTGCCGTGCCATCTCCCCGGCTACATCCTGCAGGCCTTCCTGGATATCCTGGTGTATTCCTGAGCTGGATGGGATGTACAATAAAATCCATCCAGTCTGTTGTGGGCTTTTTACAGCCTCTCATTCCATTTGGACACTCAGAATACCTTCAAGGAGAAGAGGGCTGTGATTTCACTCTGAGCCCTGAACGGATTTTGTTCAACATTACAAAGAATGATAATATGTAAAATTGTTCAACCAGTTCTTTCATAAAGTAACCTTTAAATTTATTTTTAAACTTATGCTACAACTAGTACTTGAACTACTTGATAGGCATTATATTAGATACACCTTTCAGTAAAACAAAGCACCGGACGTGACAGGCTTCATGATGGTAATATTTGAAGTAGTTTTGCAGAGAAATTGTGCTGGATTGCATTAAACAATACAGGCTCGAATGGGTTCAAACCACTTTGTAAAACTGTGAAACAAGTATGAAATTCTCCTGTCGTGGTCTAATGGAACAAAAAAAAGTTTTTGGACAAGCTGAACTATGGAAAATACTAAAATTAGATGTGATAATAACAAGTGATAACTACCTAAATTGGTGATGGCATTTTCAACTGATCTTCACCTAGGTTAGCATACAAAGAGGGAACTTTAGGGCAGGCATGACAAACCTATTCCATAAACGGCCGTGTAGCTGCAGGTTTTTGTTCCAACCAATCAAGGGATCACTTAATTATCAGACTGGGATGAGCTGATTAAATGAGTCCAGCCTGCTAGTGGAGAACACTCACACCCATTGATCCACAAATATTGTTCTAATACTGATCCTAATGGAAAAAAAAAGAAAATTGATATTTACTGGTGTGATCATGTGCTCCCTCGCTGAAATTGATGTGCAGTAAACAAGACAGTATATGAAAGTAGGGCTATCTGTACATCATGTTGAAGTTTACTGCATACTATTCAATGAGAGCGCAGGGAGGGGGGGGGGGGGCTGCCATGGCGAGACTTCCAGGAACATAAAGGTGTCAGTTTGTGACTGAAATGTACCACGAACAGACGCTCAGATAACTCTCTCCCTCTCTACCACCAACTGATTGGTGATAAAAACCTTTAGGGGCACTTGGGGCTCTCTGCTGGGATAGTCGGGGCTGTATTTCTTTCTGAGTTTACCCCTCAGGCCCACATGTTCAAAATGATTTGCAGCTTGTATGTTATTTGGATGCCTGTCTTTCTGGTGTGTGGGTCTAGAACCTGACAGTGATGCTGGAAGGATGGAATAAGATTGTTTTTTTGAAGTTATGCTTCTATCATTTGTTTTTATCATTTGCCAGTTATGGAAAACACCTTCAAGCTTAATTGAGATACAGTCATCTTTGCAAGCTTAGCAATAAGCTAACACACAAACATCATATGTGAACAGCATGTGATTTACTCTTATAATTTGAGAGTAGGAACAAACTGGTGCACACTTTGGCTCCATATGCATTTCTCTTTCACAGAGTGATGTTTCAGCCCTCAGGCCATCTGCAAGATCAACATTCATTGATCATGAGACCCAGGCACTGGTATGTTATACAGGCAAGAGCTTAGTACACATCTGATGGTGATGAGATGATCATGTTTCCACCATTAAAGTGAGAAAAAAAAAACATGAAGAGGCCATCAGCGAATCAACACTTTAAACACAGTGGCAGGAGCCAATCAAATGACTTCAAACAACCACTACGTCTCCACCACATGTGGAGTTTTGATTAATTGAATCGATTTGTAATAGATATAAAGAAAACATTCCGGAAATGAACATCATGAACACCTTTATCTAAATATCCAATAAATAGAGCTCAATACAGAAATCTATGAGGTGACTGGGTCCTCTGACAGTGAATCCAATAATGTTCCCTCTTGGAAAGTAAAACATCCAAATTACCTCTCGCGGGAAGTGATACCTTCTCACTTCCGATATACCTTTGACAGGAAATAGGATGATTAAATTCAACCAAATGTGCTGCTACTGGATAATTCATGTTTTTGCATCTAATAGTACTTCGATGTTCAGCGGTACGAGTTTTTAGTGCTCAGTGATAAGTATGCAAGTGATAAGATAAATGACTGACTTACATGAACTCATTCTTCCTAGAGAGCTCTCTTTATCTGTGTGAGGATAAACTCGTATGATTTACCCAGAACAACATGTGATTGACTTGTTGTCCTTTATCAGATCAAACTTCCAATGTCATCAAGTTGTCATGATCACCAAGGAAAACCTGTCTATGTGCAGATTTCAATTGCAAGAGGTGAACAAACGAGGGGTCATCGAACAAGTAATTATCAAAATTGAGACAATTTTACTAGCCGTCTTAATGGAGCCTGAGTCGCTCTTTAGGCTTCATTTTCAAGAATCAGTGGTGGACAGCTCGCAGCTCAGAGTGCGGTCAAGAGGTGTGCAGTGTAACAGCAGCGCAGTTGGAAACAGTGAGGAGGAATACATTACGGGTAGGTGTTGTAGGGGCTAGTATCAGTCATGACCAATCAAATCTCCTTTTCCCTTCCCTTTAAAAGCAGCACTTAGGGCTGCAACAATTTCAGTCCATTTCGGTGGGGAGAATGGTCTGCAGTGGATGTGACACGAAGACATCTTCCAAGACAAAGGGGTGGTGGGAGGTGTAAAATCACACATGGTTATAAAGAACATTACATTAAATTATGTTGGAAGAGGATAACTCATACGCATGTCTATCAGTGGTGCCAGGAAATCCACTGCCCAACAGGGTTAGTTGATTGGCCCTAATTTCATATCGTTCAATCGTGGTTGCTTTAGATGGCTGATGGGAGTTATGTTAGAGCGCGCCAGTGAAACCCCAGAATGGAAGACTTGGGTTTAGGAAATATAACAGCCACCTCACTTAATGTTAAAATTAAAAAACAACTACCAATATTTACCACCATCTTTTTAAAGGACAGTACAATGAGAACACCAGCACTAGGCATGCTGCTCAGCCTAGATACATTTTTTTTGGTGTCTTTTTTTGGGCATCAGCCTCACGTTTAAGCTCACATAAAATACACCTGACGCATTAATTAACACTCAAAGTGCAACACCTCACCGACTTCTGCACACACTGTAAACTCTCCATCATTGTTCTACTACACCAACAAGTATCTTAGCAAAGACACCGCACTTTGCAGGCCATCAATCGGGTACTTTCAACGTGGAGATGAAATGTGGCATGTATACAAAGACATAGCTGTTCTGACAATTGTTGGTTTATCAAAATATTGGGGCCACAGAATTGTGTGTTTGTGGGAAAACGCTGCACACTGAACTGACAATGCACACAAAGTTACAAGGGTGTGAAAACAGCTGTGTAATGTCTTTCCTGGCTCTCAAAGGAGCATAGAAACATAAACATAAAAGGCCAAAATGAAAGCTGAAGTTGTAGGTTCTGTTCCAGAGGTAAGAAAACCTCATTCAAAATGCAATTTACATTTAGAATTAAGCTAATAACTTAAATACAGCCTTGTTAGTAGCATAATGTGCGGCTTGCTATGCATGTTTGCATAAGGAGGTTTATCAGTTTTATGTTTTTAGCAGGCTTTTAACACCTTTTCCCATAAGCCTCAGACGTTCACAAGCCAAAGGGCCACAGCTCAACAGATCATGAATGAGTCGGGGTGTTGTGGTGAAGAACACTAAAAATTTTTTTGAAAGCTGACATCACAGCAACACGAATACTACACTGACGTCATCTTACATCACCTACTCTTGACCAGGCAGATAACAGTGCAAATCCCAATAATCCTTCACATCAGAACTGCTCTGCTGACATTTGATTGCTATGGACATGACCTCTCCTCCATTCCTCCCTTTCCACTTCGATCCAGTTCAACATAAACTGCACGTACAAATAACGTTTGCATGCACATTGACATAAAAAGTGCCCCTGGTTGTGCAAGCCATCAAACTCTTCCCACACACTGTCACAAAAACTCCACGTTACTTCACCAATCATTCTCAGTCTGTGCTGCTTTTGCTGCAGACTGGTCACTAAGCAAATTTGTTTTCCAGTGTGAACTTCAAGGATGACCTTACATACTGTAGCCAAAGTGGAAAAAAAAAAAAAAAAGATTTGAAAGAAAATGAAAGATTTATTTATATAGACAGTCATTTTTTATCTTCATGACAACAGTCATAGCAAGGTATTTTCAAGCCATGCCATGTTTTTTTTTTCTTTTTTTGTTTTTGCACTTGCAGAATGGCAGTCTAACACTGATTTTCAGTTTCAGTGAATATGTTTATATGCCCATAGTATTCCCGTTTTTGCTTCTAAGCTATTTTGATGGTTAATGAAAATGAATATTCCACTAATATTGCTGTTTACAAGCAGCGGTGCATACTCTGGATCGTCAGCCTCATTTGCTCGACCGCCGTCTTGAAAAGGTTGGTGTGATTTTTGCACGTCCGAACAACCTGTTGATATTCAAATCTTTCACAATGTTTAAAAGCAGGTGTGTTTTCTTCTTCTGGCCAGAAATGTGGGCTTTCCTTTTGTGCCTTGCAAACTGTTAGCTAGTCAACAAAAAACGCTAACTGTAAACAGGGAAGAGGTGTCACAACTGTGGGAAAAACCCTGAGGAAACTGAGATGCATACTCCGAATGTGCTGTGTACAGAGAATGCTATTTTCCTGAGGACCTGAATAATGTCAGCATATCCACATGTCTTAATTGTAAAAAAAAAAACTAGATTCAGAATTAGGCCTAATTCAGAATATCAAAACGGAATATGCTGTTTACATGACCCATTTAGGAGTTATCATATTCATAATAACAGTCAGTGTAGTAAAGCTATATAATCACATTTTTCTCTACAATGTTTGCTCTTCTTGCTTTTAATGTGCGCATATGGGAAGTGTAAAAATAAAGATACATTATGCAAACGGACACTCAGAATAATTATGTTTCAAGTAATAAATGAGTTATTTCCCCTGCTGAGTGCTGCAATACAAAATCTGGTAAATGCCCATGAGGAGGGAGTGGACTGTGAAATTTTTATGATAGTGGCAATTTAGTCAATAAAAGCAGATGTATCGCCTGCTGAGCACCTCCATAAGTAAGTGCTCACAGACTGAGCGAAGTGTCATCACTTTGGCTGGGACAGGAGCATCCTCAGGGCTTTTCTTGTGAAACCATCATCCAGCACGTCTTCCTACACACCACCTCACTCCACACAAGTGTCACTGTACATTCGTGGGGATTGTGCCCACCAGTGATGGAGGTTGTTTCCATTTAACAAGCAACACAGTCTGTGAACTAAAAACAGCATGTTTACTCAATATCTGTTTTTGTAGCCTACAAACACAAACACACTTGATTTGTAACTCAATTTAGTCGTTTGAACAGCAGTATTACGTATTAACTTGGGTAATAAAGCAGCTGTACAGTGCAGATACTGCAAAGTGAAAAAGGTAAAGAGTCATTTTTGCTGGCAGCTCACCGTGGAAAAAAAGAAATATTTTATCCAATGCAATAGACAAAGATTCACTAACTGGAGAACGTAGCAGCAAGCAACTATAGAGTTCAAAATGAATATATGCAAATGACTATCCATTATTACTATTGAAGCCTACAGACATCCGAAGACGATGCTTTTGCTAAAAAGCATGAAAAATACTGCAGTGTCTGTGAATATTTGCATTAGATCAAACCAGCCCAAATTCAGCTTCCCTTTTTTCTCACAACTCCGGTGCATAATGAAATACTCATCACATAGCTGTCCTAAGAGTAGATGACTTCTGAATAACCTCTGATTAGGGAGGAAAAGGCAGCATTTCTCAAGCACCAAGCAGGAATAGTGGTCGTAGAACCAAGATGGTAGCAGGTTTGGTCCCTGTAATAGCTAACATGCGTCCATTAACAATTAATTGCCAAAGTGTCCTTGAGCAAGGACCCGAACCTTTAGTGTACCCTCTCACCCAGTGTTAGCTGGTCTGAGTAAGAGCTTCAGCTGCATTAAGTGTGTGAATGTATGTTAATGAAACTATGTCATTAAAAGCAGACTTTACTCTCCAATTCTGTAGGTGGAATTATTTTAGACAAATCTTACGACCGAGATGGCTACACGTAGCGGATGATGCCTCATCTCTTTGATGTTGATGCTAACACAATTAATGCCTACTGTTAATTCCAGCTCCAGAGAAGATGTGCTGGATTCTTGAGTCAAACACAACATGCATAATGTTAAATTATTGTGAATCTCCCTGCTTTGGATCCCAATTTTCCATCCTGATCGGGGAAACAGGTGATGGTGTGATGGTATAAGGTATTGTGTTTGCACGCTTCACAGTTTGTGATCTGAGAGAATGGTTGTGACATTTGCGATATAATAACCCAGCTCTGCGCCGTCACCAAACTTCTCAAAACGACGGAGAATCCTTATTAATTTACTGCCGTGCTTTCTACAGAAGCAACAGTTCTGTTCGAGTATTCTATTCCTGCAGTTATTAAATGGGAGAAATTGAGGCACCCACTGCACTCAACAAGAATCTGAATCCTCTCTAAAGAGGCAAATGTCGCTTTGTAATACTTAACAGCTTTCTGGCAGATGTTAACCAATGCTACTGTATTTCAGAGAAGGGAAATTAGTTGCCTGCTCAGTGATGGCCTTGACAAAACCATTTTTCTGCTGACAGTCTATTTTGTATTTGTTTCAGCAAATTCCAACAATACAATTTTTTACTGCAAACAGTGCTGTCAGAGATGAAGCCAACCCACAAACCCCGATGCACAGCTGCACACCTGGCAGGACTGCTGACTGAAACTGTACTGATTTTCTTTACAGGTTGGGTTATTCAGCAACACGATGGCCATGCTTTGAAAGGCTGACATCTTTTCAGCATGTGATCTATCCCCACCGAACCTGAAGCAGCTCGGTTCAGTCGGTCAGGACGTAGGTGATTGCTGTAAAGGCAACTATGTGCAGAAAGTGCACTGGGCCCATTCCTCAACATGCCCGTTAGAGAAGAACCTACTTGAGCAGGAAATTGTTTTCTATCACTTTATCTACTTTTAATTCAATCAATGTAATTAAAAACGTGCACATTGATTTTGTTATTTTGTTAATTGAAACATGTTGCTATCAAATTCAGAAGAAGCGTATATTTACAAAATCAGCTGATGAGGTCAAACATTAAATAAGTTTTTTATGTGCTGTTTTCAGTTTAGTAGATGTCAGAGAGGATGAGCAAATTATCATGTTCTGTTTTTTAGAGTCAGGTTTGTTTGCTGAAAACTACATAAAGAGGAAAATGTCAAAGTCTATGCAGCTTTAAATGAAGGTATTCTCAAATCAAGTCTCATTATACGTTCACTTTTGTACAAACTGTATGGACTGGGAAAAATACATATTAAACTGAAGAAATACATACAAAAGAAAATGAAAATTCAATTGATGTACCTTAGAAAAGAAGGCCATGGAAAATATTGAAATGTATGCAAAATGCTAAATCACTGTTGTAATAAAAGTTGAATAACTCAAAAGGGGCATAGTGATCTCTGACATGGTTCACACTGTCACATCATTGCGATTAGATTAGAAGACCTTGGGGTGTCTCACTTTCTTGCTTCATAGAGACTGGATTCTGCTGCTTGGACAAGAAGGAGTGCGTGCAAGTCCCTCTTTAAGACCTTGAGTATATCAAGCCTATTGGAAGTGTTTTTGTCAAGCAAAATCTGTGCCTGACAGCTCAAATGATGTATAAGGGCGATTTGAATTACCACCTAAAAGTATGTAGAAGTTGTTGAAATAAGAAGTTGAGATGAGTTGAGAGGAATATGAATGCTTAAGGGAAGGTCAAGACTAAATAAACCAAAAACGTATTTCTGTTGAAAAGGGTGAATTTATGGCACAGCTGTCGAGAAGAACTGGAAATGTAGCACACTGTGAAATTCTTCAAATCAATTCCAATAAATTGCAGAAAGCTGCACCTTCAGCCTTTTGCTAGTTTGTAAAGAAGCTTCATGTGGCCACGGCAGCAGGCGGGATTTCAGTTTTCAGTGCTCACCCAATGTGGTCTTGTCATTGCCATGCAGCAAGCTATATCAATAACCCATCAGCAGCTGCAACTGTTATGCTAGCACAGCAAACAGTGGGTAGACATCCGCACTTGAGCGTTCCTTTGGGAAGGCAAGGGAAATCAGAGAGCTAATCAGCAGCAGCTAGGACTGTGGAGGTGAAAGCAAGTGCAACAAGCTGGTGATGCTGATGGGAGCTGACACTGAGAATTGGGAGAGGATCAGGAGACACCCTTACTTAAGGAAGCTGTTTCCTCAGCCAGGAAAACTTTGATTTAATGTAATGGAGTCCTCATCAAGCGGGGGAAGGAGAAACAATGGGAATTTGGAGAGTGTTTGCCTGGAAGGTCTGTGAAATTAAGATGAGAAGATTGGAATTTTTGTTGTTTGTGTGTGGCTCTGGAAACACGTTTCTATATTTCCTGAAACAGTTGGCTACAATGCTTGTTCTTGTTCTCTGATGTTTGCTCAGAGTTGTTTGGGCTCTGTAACAACAGTGTTATTAACGTCCCAGGGGTGCAGATAGCAGGTAAATTAATACTAATTCTATGCAGAGATGTACAAATTAGCCTGCTTTTTTTTTTTTTTCCCAGTGGCTTGTTAGTGAGGAACACCACGCACGCACATATGCATGCACACACACTTACGAACTCACAGAGACACACAATCGCATCCATCGCGTATACACATGGGTATAAGTAAACATGACACACCTCTCCTCCCCCAGTCATACATGCAAATACAGTACACAAACCAGCATTTGCGCACGTGAACAAATCCAAACACAACACCTACTTCTTAATCTCCCAGCACCACAAACACAACGAGGGAGTGAATTATGAACTGTGAGGACTTGGCCTGGTATCAGAGGGAGGCTACCTCGCTGCTTGTTCAGATGTTAATTAGTTTGGCCTGTTTGCATTTTTATTTATCTGGTGCAGCGACTTTGAGCTGATAATCTATTCACACTGATATTGAGAGATAAAACTTGAGCTCAGATGAGGTTGGCCAGTGAAACGGCTGCTTTTCTTAAATTATTCATCAACAGTGCAGCTCTGAGTGGCATCCCATGCATTTCAAAGTCACTTTAACCAACCGTTTATCTGCTCAAGGTACATGCTGGGGACGGCTATCGGCATCTAATAACGTATCGCTGCCCGTCCGTCTCTGCATCACCCCTCACCATCAAACAGTTCCTTGATATATTAGCCCCCGCTCCATCCCCTTCAGTTGAATTAAAATGCGACGTATATGACTCTCAACAGTGCATACTGTATGGAGACGTATTGATATGCATCCAGCATGGGGCATGTAATGAGAAGAGATGACAGAGTGCCTGGACTGCATGTGCACCTGCCACGTACTGCCAGCCAAGTCAGCGGGACGAGAGACGAAGATGAAGATGAACAGGGCAAAAAGCAGCCCCCCACCCCCTCCCACCACCACCACCCCTCGCTGCATGGCTGATTTACAAGTTATGGCCCTTTTCTCCTTCATTCCACTATCATTGAGAAAGAGATTAGATGGGGCCGATTGCTTTAGACATCAAACATCGTACAGTCGATCCGTCATAGCAGTCGCTTTCAGCGCAGCCTCTTATGTGGAGAGCTTTCTGGATGCATTCACAGGAAGAAAAAAGGAAAACACTCTGTGCCTTCCCAGCGTCCACCCTCTTCTTCAGTCTCTAACCTCCCCTGTTTCTCCATTCCACAGTCAACTGAGCCTCACTGGGATGTAAGGGCACTATTTTCTCCCTTACCTCCCCCCGGCCGCCCCCTCCTGTTCTCCCTCCCTTTGCTTTTCTTCCCCTTTTTTTCCTTTCTCCCTTTTCTTTATCGCTAACTTGTGAATGGCAGCCAATCAGGGGCAGAGTCGCCTCAGCTTCAGCCTCGGTGACATCCACCGCCAGAAGTGATGCACTGCTAGAGGAGGAGAGAGGAGGGGATAGAGAGGGAGGAGGGGGAGGGGGAGGAGGAGGAGGTAGAGACAGAGATAGACAGAGAGAGAGAGAGAGAGAGAGAGGATGATAGAAAGAAAGTGTAGAGGAGGAAAGGGAGAGGAGCCAGAGAGCAGGGAGGAGAAATGTAGCGAGGGAGGGCAGAGAGAAAGAGAGAAGCATAGAGTGAGGGAGGGAAGCAGGCAGAAGACTCTCTCTCTCCCTCTCCCTCTCTCACACACACACACACACACACACACACACACTCCCATACACATTCGCACCAGCTGTGCTGTTGTCAGTCTTGGAATGTAAGCACTGCCGTGAGGAGTCAGATTCTCCACCGCTAAGCACTGCTCAGGAGTGGGAACACAGTCACCGCGCACTCAGTGACACAGATGGATGCTAAGCTGTGAAAATCAAAGGTAAGGGCTTTTTCTGATTAATGTTTTAAGGATATATTTATATTTTGTCTGCCTCCAGACTCCAGGGGATGATCTGCTCCTTGCACTGTGACAAAGCCAGACTAATGCAGCAGTGTGGATATCTCAGCAAAAGTGTTGCAACTTCAAAGAGGTTGATAACAGCTAAATCGACCGAACGAGCAAATGATTAGATTTGCCGTTCACTATTCTAATTTGAATTTGTCTTTGAGAATTTATTTATGTGTAAGGTGTGCTTTGAAATTAAATGAATGAAAGTGTGCGTGGTAGTGCCAGGGGAGATTCTCGGTAACCTGTTTTTGTTTGTTTTTTTCACTAATTGGGACTTTAAGCTCATTAATGATAAAACAAATTAGCACAAGTCAGTATTTTCAGCATATGTTCATTCCTTTGAACTGTTCTGATAGTCAGCCCATGAAGCAGTTTGTCACAGTAGACAGCACTGTGTTTGCAAGTTGAAGGTGGGCACTGTTTTTAGGTTTATACTGTGCTTTTACTTTAAAGACTGGCATTAACTTTGTCAGTCGATCTAAAGTGTTTCATCCAATGAAGTGCAATTGTGACTCCATACTGTGCACCAGTGGATGCACATTCACCTTATGTGCATGCACATGTACAGATGCATGCCCCTGTCTATGTGCACATAAGCTACATACATATACGAATGTCTGTAAGCTTGTGTGCATCTGCGTTTGTGTGTGCACCTGTTTTAGCGTCCATGCCAAGCTGTCTTTGTGTGTGTGTGTGTGTGTGTGTGTGTGTGCAGAGACATGTTTGTCTGTCTGCTGAGAGGCAGTTGGGGCAAATTGTACTTGTGATGTGCTCTGGGCAGATTTGATGGAGAGGCACTGTACCATTCATATCTCTAAAAACGCATGGAGGTGTTTATCGCGGTGTTCGAGCAGCGCAACGCGAGCAGCCAACAGTGTTGCAGAGTCTGTACATGTGCATATCCTCCACGGCACAAACTTAATCCACCCCTCACTCTTTTTCACTCTTTTAACCGCCTAGCCCTCCGGCTGCTGCCTTGCACACCGACAGCTTCACAGTCGCCAAAGTCATATTTCATGGGTATAGTACTGTGCACCAGGTCATCCATGTAATGGCATTATTGTTAGTGAAAATTAGCCACTAACACGGTGCCTGAATTATTGTCAGACATGGGGTGACCTTTCAGTGTTGAAATGAAAAGAGGTGGAAATGCACTCTCCCACACAGGCACAGAGGCTTTCATGAGCATTCACACAGCTGGTTTAGGATTAAGGATTAAGCATGAATATTGACATACTGTATAATGTTAGTAGGACAAATGTTAAACAAGGAGGAGGAAATACAGATATTTTCTTGACAAAATAATGAAATTAATTGGAGATTTTAGTCTGTTTTAATTGAACTCAATCATTTTTAAAATTGTATGTGTATTTTCTCATGGTTTGGCTATGCTAACCTGTACATACTTTTCCTCACATAGCCGTTACATCTTTAGCAAGACAGACTTTTAATTTATTAGTATTACCTTGTTAAAATACATACACCCTTCTGAAGGCATCCCAATTTAAGATTTTTTTTTTAATAATGGAGTGGATTTTATGTTAGATTTGCACTGTGAACATACCCTTTTCAAGAAAGAAGGCCCTCCCTCCCTTTTGGAGTAGCTTTTCAACAAGGAAGTGTGCACTGTATCACAAAATTGCTTTGAGGATTTCAAAACATGAGTAAAGCTTGCTGAGGTTTGTCAAAGACTGCAGCCAGTGGAGGCAGCCTTGGGAAGGTCTAGGGCTCCACCAAGTGGAGGTTTGTGCGGGTGCTGCGTCTTGGTGCATCAACGCCCCTCATGCTAGATTTACACTCTCTGTGCTGGCCTGTCAATACCAGCCAGCAATCACTGGAGCTGCTCAAACTGCCAATCACATCACACTAGTTTCCGGCACCCGAGTCACACGTATGGTGAGTGTTTGTCACAACAAAAATACAGCATTCTCCAGTCGTAAATCATGTGACTGGATGAACCGTGCAAGTAAAAATGATCACCGAGACTAATCATGACACCAGTTTTGTGACCTTGCAACCTCCCGTTGCCCTCTCTCCATCTTTGTCTTTTTCCTCTCCCCGTTAATGTACCTCTGTCGGTTTATTTATGGTTATCACGCGACATAGTCACTTGTTGAATTCCTCAAAAGTACAACATGAGACTACAATTAAAATGGTGTTTGAATGCCAGCAGTTTTGAAATTTGGTTGATATTTATGTAGTAGGTAGGAGGTTTTGGATGGTAGTTGCTTAATCACAGCGTCCCACCACTGTGTAACTCTGCATTCGTGTGTGAATGTGTGTGTGTTTGCTGATTTGCTTGGTTCCAGAGGTGTGTATTTCTATGACAATCTGTAGGAAACTATAAGAAGTTACTAATTACGTGATTATTTTGATCAAACTTTGACTTAGCGACCCTTCTTTATACTGTTTTTTTTTTTTTCTTCTTCTTCTTTGTAGTAAATGCTAAAATGTTTGACAATGAAGAGACTCTGGGTGAAAGCACTGTGTTAGGTTAAAACCATGCAAACAGAGTGGTGTGCTTAATAACCTCTGTGCCAAAGGTTGGGGGAACGGACAGAACTGTTTGTCAATTTAGGGATTTATATTCGATATAAAGACTCTTATCAAGTCATTATGCATTCAAGTCCACTTTGAACAGGCTTACCAGCCAGTGCTCTACTGCACATTGTGCCTACAGTATAATTATTGTCCTACTCAAGTCAGAGAAGCCATAAAAGTGCAGTGCTCAGTTCAATGTTTGCAGAGGAGCCTGCATGTTCAATTATGGAATGCATGTGCATACAAATTTATACAGACTAATGTGCCAGGCTGTGCTTTTCTAGGAAGCATATCCTGATGAACAGCTAGTTTATATCTGATCAAAGATATTCTTATTCAGCAAAACAAGAATGTATAATTTTGCAGATTACAGAAATGGAGCACAGCGGAGCTCTTGCCAGAGTGTGTCTTTGCCAAGATTAAGAATAACAGCCAACGACAACACTTTAAAAGCATATTTAACAATTTCGTCCCTTCACATCTCTGTTTTTAATGCCAAGCCATATAAGCTGTCTACAACTTAATCTAATCATAAACAACTTTTTTTAATAAACCCCACTATTTAATAGGCTGAATAAGTTGAGATAATTCAGCTTGAGTCTATAGGATCTGGCATGGATTCAGCATGCTCACTCATCCTTTAATGGAGTGTTTGGAAGAATTCTGAAAAGACACACTGGCCTAATGCTTAATAGGCACGCCACATCAAAGATTAATATCCAGAATGCTATTAAAACTCAAGGACAGGCTGGAATGATAATTAGAAAATGCAATCACAAGCATCAGACTAGATTAATTGCAAGGCGGCGTTTCCTGATTTCGGGAATGCACGTGTCACCCTCATGCCACATTATGGGCATGCACAAGAAAGCAACATAAAAATTGTAGCACTGATCAGTAATTTACAACACCATCTATATTTTATCTCTTCTATTATAGCAGTACTTGACTAAATTAAAATCTCAGTATTTTCTACTCTGGTGTCAGAAAAAGACGTGTTAAAATTCACATTTAGGTTTTCCGGTTCAACGTGTTTACAGCTTGGTTTGGTTCAGTTCTACCACGCCGCTGTCGCTGGACCAAGATCTGTCCTGTCTCTGAATGTTTTAAGCCTCAATGGCAACGCTCATCCACAACAAACTCCCATCACCTCAGGCCAAAAGTATTCTGAAGTTGGGTGTTATTCGGATATTATTGCTGATTTAACAGATCCAATTAGGTTCAACTGTCTGAGTGACTAAGAATGAGCAGAATGAGCGATGCTTTACGTTGTGATCTCGTTAGCTTGGCTATTTGATTTTCTGTTCAAAGAAATACATTCATTTAAATTCTGTACTTCACATTAATCAGTGGAGCCATAATACTAATTTGTTCATAGTGAATGCCTCCACTGACACTACGGTCCTTATTTAAGAGCGCTGAACAAAAGCAGAAGAATTGCTAAACTAGATTGTGCCTTTCCCTGAGGTGCACAGTGAATGCTTGTCAGGATAGCCTTAATACGGGAAACCTACTAAATGGGCTGTATTAGAAAGAGAGGCCAGATTTATCAGGATTAACTTCCAAAAGAGCATAAATTATACATGCATACCTAAATTACCTCTCAGGATGAGTCCTGGTGGGGACACAGCCTTTAGCGAAGTATTGGAAGAAGACTACCAGCAACATAAAATGCTTATATCACAGCACAAAGCACCAAGCGTGATATATACATGGAGATCATCAGTGCACAGACCAATTTGAGTAAAGCATGTTTTCTTTTTTTCCGATGGGGGGGGGTGAAAAAGACACATTTCAACAAGACAATTCGTCTCCACATAGAGTGCTGCAGGTTGTTCTGTGGTGTTGAAGCAGGGGTGTTTCACAGTGGTGCCTTTGCCTCATGTCAGAAGCATTCTGCTGCGCGAGGCGCTCGTATCACGCTATTCAAACATGCTCACTGGCTGCGACGCATTGTTTGCGTATCATCAGTAATGCGACTTATGACGAATGGAGTGCGGCTCACTCCTAGGTGAAGGAGGAGACATGGCGGGGAGTTGTAGCTGCACTGATTAAACTTCATTTGAATTTTGACATTACAAAGATGCACTATGATGACTGCAGCCTTTTAGCGACACGTTTACATTACAGGGGCTTTTTCGTTTCTTTCAGTCTTAGTCACTTCTGTATAAGTTTGTCTTGTGACTCCTTTTGCGCTGGTTTTGCATATTTTCTTATTATCAGATCATTTACAATTTTCTAAAAGAATATATCCACATAAGTTTTCTAAATTTGGGTTGAATAGCTTTAGAATGTTGTTATTTTATCAATTTCTATCATGTTACAGCCAGTTAATTTAAATACATTTTTGACAGCCTTTTTTTTTTTCTGTTCACACAGAAGGAGTCCCTGTTTCCTGATTGCACAATCAGCTGCTGCCCTTGCAAAGCACAAATTGAAAGAGACGTAGCATAGCAAAATGAGTTTTTGTGTTCACGAGCGTTGCCCTATTGTACTCCGCATGCTGTCTCAGTGGTTCTTCTACCCTACTAGGATTTAAAGCCTATTGTAAAAAATAAATAAATAAATAAAATACATAAGTGTCATGAAAGTGCTTCTTGACTGAAGTTTCCTCTTTTCACAGGGATCTGAAGGACATCAAAGAGAGGAATACAATGTCTGTTCTGATGACACTGCCTTCCAGTGTTCATCCTATCAGAAGCTTATTACCATAATTCAGAAGTCATCCAGGACATTTCCCAGCTGATTGGATACCATGATAACCAATCAGGTTATACTCCTCCTGATGCTCTCTATCCTGTGGCCCAGCACTGCCCTGCCTTTCACGCCTGGGAATATTGGGAATCTGTTTGGGATGCCAGACAGTGATGGGAGGATTCTTCAGCGGTCCAAACGTGGATGGATGTGGAATCAATTCTTTCTGCTCGAGGAATACACAGGAAATGACCATCAATATGTCGGCAAGGTAACGTGTCCAAACACATTGTCTGCGGACTAATTATAGAAGGTTTAGCTTGTTGAAGTAGTGTTTGATGTAATTGGCTGAAGACAAATGGGCTGCCAGAAATCTGGCTCTTACAGGCACAGTTAACTGGAGCTATCAGATCCACGGCAAGTGCACAGGAACCGCTCCCTTTGCCTCCAGTCCTCCACAGTTCTTTTGAACAGTACTTTTTAATCAAGTTGTTCGTTCAGTGGAAAACATACTATCATATCTAAAATCACAGTTCCATTTATTCCTTGTTGGCAGATATCATCAATGCAATAAGAATATTGTTGTTGTTAACCAAAAACAATAACATGTGGGTTTTTTCTGCACTTTATATAGAGTCATTTTTCGTCAGACAAGCCTCGTAATCACTGCTTACATAAGTCAATAATACCAAGGGTACATGAGTCATGATCCAAGCGAGCTGTTGGGAAGTCCTTATCAAAACCAGGGCCGTAATAGAAAATAGACTTCAACTTTTCTTTCCTCCAAAGTGATCCCACTAGGTGGTAAAGGGTCACTGTAACACACGACGGACCCCAAAAACCCCTATTTCACAGTAATTGAAATCACTCTGGCACTACTCTACCACCTTCACAAAGTGCTCACTACGACTGTCTGGGGTCTGAAAAGGGAAGCCAAGGCCACAAACCTGCATTCTTTGTTATGGCCAGCAGGGGGCGACTCCACTGGCTGTAAAAAGAAGCCGGAATATTCAAAAGCTTATGAGAAAATGATCCTACTGCTTTTAATTCATGGTCTCAGTCGCTAGTTTCAAGTCTGCTTCCATCCAGCGTGATGTTCGGTTTGTAAATCCTGGTCCTGTAAAGCATGGTGTGCTTTAGCACTTGGCTACCTTGTGACTGACAACTGTCCTCAGTTTCTCAGTCAGATCCAATCAGGATTGAGGCATAGCAATGCTTATCCTCCCCAACTCCACCCTCTCCTCCAAATTTGGTCACTTCTGGCTCCAAAACAATAAAACGGTTACGGTCAAAATGCCAAACTCGAGCCTTCAAAACGATGTGTTTCTTAGAACCAAACATGCATTTAAATGTATTTGTAGGAGCTCTTCTTTACTATGTATATTTACAGTGTAAATGTAATAACCTCTATCAGCTCGAGACCCAGACAAGCCCGAATCAAAACAGACTCGAGTATCAGACTCAGGTGTTTAAAAAGTGGTTTGTGACCAAATTCAGAAACCACAGCTCTTCCAGACACTTTTCTCCTAAGAATCACAAAAAAGGGAGAGTTTTGGGACAATGCTCCTCCTCCCCACCCTCCCAGATCAGAGAGGTTCTTGTCAGCTCACCCGTGCTAGCACTATAACGACAGGTGTGATGGGGAACGCTACAGTTATCAACTCGAGGGAGGGAAATGAGGTGACTGTCGACAGCCAATTTTCTCAGAGGAAGCTGGCTTTCATCACACACCTCATTCTCCGGAGTAAACAAGTGTCTTGTGCAAGGTTGAGTAGGGGGATATGACAACTTCCTTTGCAGAAACCGTCATCCTGATGTGGCGAAGAGAAAGAAACAGCAAAAATAAATGGAATAGGGAGAGAAAGGAGGAGGAAGAAGAAAACATATCAATCAAGAAGGCCAATGATATTCACCTTGGTGTGTTATGTGATGAAGTAGCAAAGCAAATGCTAGCTATAAATGGGGCCATCCCTTGATATGTCAGCGATTGGCGCGATGTGGCTTTCTTCTCGGCTCTTTGATGCTTTCTGGCACTCAACTTCTGCGGCATGACAGCATCACATTCACTAGTTCGCCACTCTTCCTGTGTCCAATATCGTTGAGTATTTCAAGTGTCAGAAAAACATGAGGCTGTAATAAATTACTGAGGGGAAAAAATAGGACAACGACATTCTGCCGCTCTGCTTTAGAGAAGAAGCTAGGGTGATCGGTGTCACTAATTCCATCAGCTTAACCTTTGAGTTTTAGATAGAAAGAGAGAGACTATGATGACAACAGAGACAGATACACAGAAAACATCTTAAAGGATAGATAAATACATCCAAAGAGAACATGGGATGTACAGATATCTAGAAAACAAGCAAAGCTGCAATGAACACTCAATAAAGCAACTCATATGCAGTTAATTTGATAACCACTCCAGTCATTTTTCCTGCAAAATTGCCAAACATTCTCTGTGTCCAGCTTCTCAGTTATGATGCTTTGCTGTTTTTGTCATATATGACAGTAAACTGAATGTCTTAAGGATTAAGACGATCGGACAGACAAACCAAGCAAACTGAAGATACTACCGCTGCTATCGGGTCATTTTGTTCACTTTTTTGTCTTTACATTTCATCAACCAAAGGGTTAATTGATAATTGAGAAAATAATCATCGGTTTATCAGTAATGAAAACAATCATTACTTGCAGCCCTATGGAAAATGAATCAACCATTTTAATAACTGATTAACCGTTTCCTAGTAAAAATGCAAAAATTAAGAAAAGTTAAGATGTGTTACTTGTCATTGGCATCTTTGGATTGTTGACTGTGGGTCAGAAAAAAAAAAACAAGAAATTTGAAGACATCACCTTTGTCTGTAAGAAATGTAATGAGCATGTTTTGCTATTCTGTGACATTTTGTAGACAAAACAGTTAACAGATCAAACGGCAACATATGATCAGTAGTTGCAGCCGCTATAGATCTAGCGATAGACAGATAGAATGGGTAGAAAAAAAAGAGCCAGATAAACTGAAGCACAGAGCAAAAGACAGACAGACTAATAGATATCAAGAAAGAGACAGAACAAGAGATTGAAAGACAGATAAAGGGACAAACAGAAAGAGAGAGACAAATAGATCAGAGAGGCAGAGGGAGAGAAAAATAGATGTAGAAGCAAGACCAAATGCAAAAAGCACTTTCATGCCCAGCACAGAGCCATCAAAGCCTTGATGGTCGTCCTCATAAAGATTATTTAATGGCCTTTGCAGTGCACTGTGAGAGACCTTGTTTATTTCACATTCAATCAAACCTCTCCAATCAGCCCACACACACTCACCAACTGTCACTTGAAGTTGATTTCTTGATTACGGCAATCAAATTTGATGTAAAGAACAGTCCCACTCTTGCATAGCTCACTCCTTCGCTGAAAAGGAAGGAACAAACTACTGGGAATGCAGGAGTGTACTGCCGCAACTGCACCATATAATAAATGCATCTTATATTGCTTATCAAGGTGTTCAGAAGACACGCTGCTTTGAAGCTGACAAACCGAGTGGTGCTGACTGATACCTCACAGAATCATAAGAAAAAAGAACTGCATTAGTAAAAGTAAGGTTTTGAGCACTTCCTCAGCAGCAATTGTCAATGCTGAAAAGAGGCATAGTATATTTTATGACTGTAAATACACCATGCCGTGGCTGTGCATGTATCAAGCGTAACACCCTCAAATCTCATTTTAACTGACTTTCACGGGGCCATTAATGAGTGTGAGCGCTCACTGTGTGCAGCTGTGGTGCCCTACTTCTTAAGCAGGGCTGTGAAGTGTGAACACTCGCAATGCTGAGCAATACAACAGCAAACTTTGGATTTTGGAGCATTTGAGTGGCGTGTTTGAAGTGAGCAAAATCCTATTAAATTCCTGGTACACTCTATTGTCTTGTATAGAAAATGCGCTGCCCAAAATTTGAATATTCAAGGTAGCTCACTTTGTTGTGCTAATATTTTGCCAATAAGTACCCTTGAGATTTTGCAAGGCCTTGCTTGATGCAGATTTGCAAGATTTTTGCAGAACTTGTATGAGGAATGAAAAAATACAAAGTACACGAGAGATACTGTAAGCTGTAACTTTAACATGCGTAATATACATTATAGTACAGTGTTCCAGTCGTAACAATTTTTTGCCTATGTCTTAAGAGACAGAGGGAGGAAGAGTAATTATTCTGTATCCGTTCTGTGCTCTATTTTGCTATCTCCTCTTTGCAGCACTGAGCAATGCTTACCAGAGACCTGACAAGAATTGCCAATGATTTTGCTGCTTTACTGACAATTCCTCAGTGTTTGTGCAAGGCGATTTAACTCATCAAGGCTCTCTTCTGTGCTTCTGTTGTACGGCCTTGAAAAGGCTGTGTTTGTGCTGCAAGGCCTTGAAAGGAGAGCCACTAAATCCCTGCAAATATAGTGTGGTAGTGCTAACATTTGATTTTGTTAAGGCTGTGTGAAGACACTTTGTGCCGCACTTTGTCAAGAGTATCAATGCTGTTTTTCCCAGCTCTGCTAGATATAATAGGTTTACACTACATATTAGATGCAGAGTTTAGTGCACTACAGTGTATACAAACTCACGTCATATGACAATACAAATCTATTCAGCTTGGTTTCTACACTTAAAATCACTGCACTGTCATTCATAACATTCATATGCAAATTCCAAATCAACATTTGATTTCATATATTTTTGCATGTCCATTCATTTTGTCTAAACCTGGTGTTTCTGCACACTTGCAGAGAATTGGATTCCAGTGGTGACTGTGTAGGGTTGTTTCTGACTTGTGTGGTTAAATTTCCAATAACTTGAGTGTGTTATGTCCAAAAGACGAAATTTATTGAATGCAAACAAGCACTTATGTGGACGAAACTGATATTCATTGAAGAAAACTGATTTAATAAAAGAAGAGTAAAACATGTAATCCAATACTCAAACTGAGGACTTAGTTTGAGGATTTTTTTAAGGGTGATGAAGTCATACATTATTACAAGCTTCATATGAAACCCTCAATAGAAGCTTTCAGTACAGCCTTGCTGCACTGTATACATTAAATTATACTGCTTCTCTGGGATGTCCCTGCAGAAATCAAACCTTGAGCCTATATGCTGCTGGCACAGTGCCTCGCCAATTTAGATGTACAGAACCACTGTTATTTTTAGATGGCTTGTTATCTCATAATAACACAGTAAAACATTGCTCACTTCTGCAAACCCCCTCCTTAATGGTACTATCACTCAGAAAGAAATCCATACGACCGTGGGGAGAAGATCTATTTACCCATGTGATTTGGAAGCTGACGTTATGTAGACATCCAATAATTAGCAAAAAAGCATGAGGTTAAGGCTTCCATGCTCCCATGTCGACTGAGGGAAATATGTAAAATACATACCACGTGGTTCTGCAAAGACTGTAAAATTCCTATTATCCTGTAGACAGCTTGGCTGCATAGGGTACACGCTGCTTTGATGGCTAGTTGTTTGTTGTTTTTGCTTCTCAGGTTGCTTTTTGCAGGATTAACAACCAAGACTGGAAATATGGTAATAATCAGATGAAAAACTTCCAGAGAATACAATCAAAAGATCTGAAAAAACGCACTGCCTGTGGTCTCACACAGTCTGAAATTGCATTGGCCTAATTACTACCCTGGAAGCATAGAGGTGTGTTTGAATGGCAACAGTTCTGAATATCAGTAATGAAATATGTTCTTATGTCACAGAGTAGTTCAGCGTTGCTTAGTGAGCATGTCCTCATGTCTCCTGCAGCCAATATACCACTACACAGATGATGAATTTCAAAGGAGGGAAAAGGTGACTGTGGCAGTACAAGACTGTTTTTCCAGGGGAGCAAATGTGCATACCGCAGATACAAAGCCCATTTGAATGCACAAATTCACACAAACACTCTCCTTCATAGTCAATAGCAGGAGCAGCCTTCACATCCACAACATGTCATAAATTCTTGGTTCACTGGTTTACAGCTTGGGAGAGAATTTATATTCACAAACAATGAATAGATTGTCCCGGAACACAAATATACGTGAAATTCAAGCTGAGTGATACTCACTCTTTAATAGACTTTGGGTAATGGAGTTCATCTGCATGAAAACATTTTCAAACACAACCCTAAATACTGCGCACATCGTTCATTTGAACTTGACAGCATCTTGTTTCCACATATGCCCCCCACCCCTTTTTTTTTAAATTCTGAATAGCTAGCACTGTGGCAATATGTTTCTGATTTCCATTCAAAGTTGCACTGTTGACATCACTCCTCCAACTGCGGGAAAAAATAATTAGTTTCCTCACAGCATGCAGACATTAATATTAATAAGTTACTGACGTACATTCTGTGTCCCTAACTACATGTCATTTAAAATGTGAACCCATGAGATAGTGCTCTAAATATATCTGCTGACAGATCCAGTACAGTAATGAGCTTGAATCAAGTGTCTGTCACAGAATGCCACCATTACTCTTCCATGACGCTTGGAGCAGCTTCAAGGTGATGGATAGGTCAGAGGTGACTAATTTTAGCAATTGATGCTGTAGGTCAGGTTTTCATCATTTTTCAAAGGCGCAATTTGGAAGAAAAATCTAAGACTAATTTGATCTGAACTAATGGAGTATGTCACACTTGACACTGGCAATGTTCTGTTCTGAGACTCAAACTGATTCCTCAGTGGTTTTACACCATTATTTCAGTGTCACATAGTTTTTATACATCCAGACTTTGGTGCAAATGAAACTGCAGTCCCCTTGGTCAAACAGCGTGCATTCATTACCAAGGAACTCCTGTAGAGAGGACTTTCTCTATTTACTGCATGGTAACACTTTATATTAAGGTACGCAAATTCACTTATTAATATGTTACTGTACATAATCATATTCTACTACTAGGCCCTCAAGAGCTTTCCCGCAATAACCTCCTAATTACTGCTTATTGATACTAAGTAAGGAAGTTGTTGTCTGTGAATTACGGTCTGAATAACCTGAGCAACCCCGAATAACAGTCACCCCCAGAAATAGGTAGGGATGCACTGATCTGAGTTCTTCAGCTCTGATGCCAATACCTGATCTTTGGATATCATCCTTTTGTTATAAAACAATATCAGATTATACTTAAACACTGCTTTCCTAACTTTGTAAAACACATAAATATATAGATATAAATGTACTAAATTGCTATTTATTAAAACAAGGGCACTGTAAAGCCTGTACCTTAATATCAAATGTTACCACTGCATGTTGAGTAAATAAAATTGAGGATGTAAAATACAAACGGCCTCAGTCTTGAGAGTCTATGAGGGCATGCATTGATACATTTGGTACTTGAATGTCTTAACCACCCGGAGCAAAACACAAGGCCAGTCGAGTCAATTATAATTTCATATCCCAGGGTTCCAAGAGGAAACAGCAAAAATAACTGGCTAACCTAAGATGTATGTTAGGACAGTAGGGAGTTACAAGCTAACAAACATAACCTGGCACGGGTGTCTGTAAATATATTAAAAAATAATAATAATAATAAAGAGAGAGAATTGGCAACCAGGGCATAAAGCTAAAATTGGAGATATGTGGAGAAAGCACATTTCTCTCTGTAATGCCTACAGACAAAAGACCCTTGGGAATAATCCTAAATTGGGAGATCCATGGCTGGGCTTTCTTTGATTTTATTTTATTCTATTTCATTTCATGTGTGTTGTTAACATTTTTCATCCACAGTCAAGAACAGCACCCAGTATTGCAAACAGACGTGATGTGAGCAACAAGGGAGGCACGGATTTGTTATTGTGTGAAGAGACGCTCAAGGGCAATGATTAGGACTTGTAAATATTCTGGATAACCTTCTTTTCTTTCTTTCTTGGCTTTCTGTAGAATTTAACTTTAAACAGCTATGTACTGTTGCCACTGGTTACATAAAAAATGGCAAGACTTTGTCAGCCTGAAGTGCATGACAGAAGAGTGTGCAATACCCCTAATTAGAACAAGTTTGTCTCTGAATGCATACAATGTGCCTCTCCTTTTTTCAGCTGCACTCCAACATGGACAAAGGTGACGGCAATGTGAAGTACGTTCTGACCGGAGACGGGGCAGGCACCCTGTTCCTGATTGATGAGAAGTCTGGGGATATTCACGCCACCAAGAGGCTGGACAGGGAGGAGAAAGCTATGTACACACTGAATGCAAAGGTGTTGGATAGGAACACCAACGCGGAGCTGGAGCCCGATACCGAATTTAACATTAAAATTCACGACATCAATGACAACGCGCCAAAGTTTGCAAAGGAGATCTACTTCGCGAGTGTCCCTGAAATGTCTGAAGTTGGTAAGTTAAGGATGTGTTTTCTTTGTGCTTTATTTAAAGAGCTGAATGGACTCTAATTAAGAAATTGTTCGATCAACAAGAATGAATCAGCCACTATTTTGATAATTTGTTCATTGTTTCAGTGATTTTTCAAGCAAGTTTTTTATTATTATTATTATTTGTGTTGTTGTTGCATACTTCATTCAGTTAAAAATTGATTTAAAAAATGACATTATTAATATAAGTTTGTAAGAAACACAATTCAGGAAATGAAGAAAAACCCAAACACTGAACACTGTTGTTCATCTAAATGGCTCATTGTGACGCCCCACTCAATTCTTCAAAGTTACTTTTTAATTGTGATTGTTATTTGCTTGGTCAGGCTCATTGGGCATTCATAACAAGTCATGTCATTTGCCAATTTTAATAGGCAATAGAAATATTGAAAGTTTAGATTGTCACAGTCTTTCCAATTAAAGATTTGCTTCATTGCACTCCACTTCATTCCATTCAAGTAATATAAATAAACCAATTGGCATGAATATAAACAAAGCTTATGAAAATAATGCATGCAACTTGAAATCAATCCTCAATTACGCAACTGCAAATTAATACACAGGAGCAATCAAGGGTAAATCAAAACCCAATTGTCTATTGGTGACAAATAACAATGGCCTAATTGAAATTCATAATGCACTGCTCTTAGATTTCTCAGCTGCATGGATACTGGCAAAAGGTGGGTCGGGGTCATCACTACTCGTCTCCGGCCTAATAAACTGCCTTATATGTTCAGACTGAACACACTGGTTAATCAAGCCAGCCAGCCATGAAAAATCAGCAGCTCCTTTTTATGCTATCAGTGCTTGGACTAAGTGGGACAGATGTTCAAGGGTTCATTAGTATGCACGGAGACAGTCAGACCCAAACAGGACACGGCAGAGGTCTCCTGAATGCCAAGGACAGTATTTGCAGTGTGGTGTTATTGAAACGCTTGGGCGGATTATGCAGGACTTAATATGGAAGTGACTCAATGACAGGATATCTAGAAGGAAGTGAGCTTTGCCTAAGCTTACATATTTATTCATTTTACTATTCTTAGTCATTTAGAGCACAAATGGTACATATTTAAGCACCTATCGCTTGATTGCGGGGGATTGCGTGTAATGTGTGTCCAGGGTCCCTGTGGTTGGATTTTAGTGATATGTAGGTGACACTGTTTCATATTGAAAATAACACTTTCAGCACAGGTTGCTGCATCTACTCTCGGATGGAAATGTGAAAGGCACTGTCAAATGAGCAAATACATAGAAATAGCTTCCATAAGCACATGCTTACACAAACACAGTGTCCCTAAGCACATGCAGACAAATACACTGTCCATAAGCACAGTAATTTTATTCTCGCTCCTCAGTAGAAGCCTGTCAGTATGTACCTTGTGTTGCTGCACTTCTAGCTCTGACAACAGAGGTCAGGAGAAAAAGTGCATCTATAATATGACCTTGGCGAGCCAAAGGCAGCTCTGGCTGAATGATTTTCAAAACTGATTCGTGTTAAATCAGCTACGCCTCATGTTTTGTTCCACAGAGTCTGCACAGACACATATTTTCCAGCTTCCATATAACTTAAGGATAGAGAAATCTTTACCTAAAGTCTTGATGATATTATTTTTTCAGAAATCCATCAACTATTACACAAGAGATTAATCACGGTCATGACTAACGCTATGGTCCTGACTGGCTGACTGCTCCTTTTTTGGAGCCAGCTGATTTGCTCTGTTGTTTGAAATCAAAATTTAAGATTAATCAATATGACTGACTGTAATGCTGAAAAGTGCAGTTATGTTTACAGCAAATTCCTTCCATGTAAACAGAAAGAAGATAAAAAAAAAATATATGTTGAGTTAGTTACTTGATTACGTTCTAACTCAGTATGTATTGCATCACATTTGGCATTAAACTTGACGTGCGTGCTCTTTTTGCAGGTACATCTGTTGCCACTGTAACTGCCACTGACGCTGATGATCAAACGTATGGAAACAGTGCCAAGCTTGTATACAGCATCCTACAGGGACAACCCTATTTCTCCGTGGATTCAGAAAATGGTAAGCCAAACCCAGCAGGATTTCTAATGTCATGCAAGTGTGTGAACAGATCTCTTGCTCCGCTCTGTGTTTTATCTGCTTGTCAGTGCTGTTCATCTTTACAATGCTGAAAATATTACTTCACTAACACAGTAAATTACCTTTAACAACACATCAGTGATATGACACTGGAAGGTGAAATTTCAAATTCCCTAAAACTGGCTTGTTTTGGCTGAATAATGTATCTATTACCTGATATTAAGACCTGGAATCTCCTGTTTGTAAGTCCTTCATTAGTCTGTGCTTAACAACCTTCATTAGTTCATTGAAACTACTAGCAGGTTTTAAACTTATGAGCTACTAAATGGGGTTGCACCAGTCAAACGTGAGTTATGGTTTGGCTGGTAGAGAATTCAGTTGGGGTAAATCGGTTACCAAGCGACAGTGCTTACAAGCATGACCTTCTGATTTGCTCTTAAAGGTAAGTTATCTTTTTTATATATTTAGTCATGTTGTTACAATAATTGTTTGAGAAACATTAGTGCCGCCAAGCCGTCGATTAACACCATCTTGATCTAAAAAGTTTGATCGCCCCTTCTGACAAAATAGAGAGCAAAAATTAGAGATGTAGTTTGCAGTTACACTCTACCCCTTGTTAACTGATTTCCAAAACCCTTGCAGATAGCATGCATGCATGTGGTTTCTGATATTTAAGGGTGACACAGTGGAGGACAAGCACAGTCCTCCAGTCTTGTGAAAGAAAATAAATCACAGCTTGACTTAAAGTTCAATAACAGCATCTTCAACAGAGGGAGGGAGCTTGAGGAATGGCAAAAAATAACTACAGCCATGAATTACAAAGAAATTTAAGTTCCTGAAGTGTGAGAGGTGAAGAGGAAGAGGAGTGACCTAAAAAGCCAGACGACAGAGGACTTCCCCAGGTCAAACACAGGATGTAAGTGAGGAGGCTTCCCCTGCAGTTTAAGTTATTGACCGGTCATCATGCTCTGAAGACCATCAGCCAATGTCAGACACCCAGCCCTGCAGCCACTGTGCCAGAGAGCCAGTCTACCAGCCTGTCAATCAGCCTGGGGGTCTGGAATCCAGCCATCCAGTCAGATGAATAGCCAAGACGCCAGCTCACAAGACGATACTCCACGGGTCAGCAGGCTTACACAAGAACCTCCATAATCCTCTCTCCTAGTGAACCAGAAGCTGGTCCTCAGTCAGTCTTAAAATCAACCTCGAAATCATGAAGCTATAAGAGGAACTGAAGCCTCGTGTGTGGACATTTAAACAACTGATACATACTGTAGGTTCATAAATTACAAATAGTGCTGCCAAATGAATCAAATGTGAAATATGGAATTTATTGAAACTATATTGTTCCAATTTTGTTTTGTTTTTTATTATATATTTTTTTCTTTATTCTTATTCTTCTGTCTGATGAATTATATTTTTATGCCAAATGTGTTTTTTTATGACGTATGCTTCAATCATTGCTCCATCTGCATCCGTCTATGGATGTCTCTGTTCTCTTCAATAGCTGGCTCCCCAAAGGGAAGGGCAAGGTTTGTTTTTTTTTTTTTTGGTTTTTTTTTTACATTTTGTTCATTATAAGGGAAGTGGCTGCACAGATAAAAGGTTTTTGATGAGGAAAAAGTGGAGTAATTAGTCCACAAAAGTAGTGAAACAAAAGTTTGCGTTGCTATGGTAAACTACACATCCACAAAAAAAGTGTACCATTTCTAAGACATTATTTTACATGAGCAAAAAAAGCCCTTTTAGATACGTTTGGATATGTGGTCACTTCAAGACCTTGACAGCAACTGGCAGGCAAGTTCCACACAGTACATATTTGTCTCTTTTTTTCAATCATCAAATTCAAAGCAAAAGTCTAGTTCACCATCCTTTAATCATGGATCGTTTTTTTTCAATCTTCAGGAAACAAATCAATGCATTAAATACAGTATATGGGGTAATTTTATAAGGCGCACCGGATTATAAGGCGCACCTTCAATGAATGGCCTATTTTAAAACCTTTTTCATATATAGGGCGCATCGCATTATAAGGCGCATAGAAAGAAACTACCGTACTGTGGTGTCTGGGGTTGCGTTATGCATCCACTAGATCAGGGGTCGGCAACCCGCGGCTCTGGAGCCGCATGCAGCTCTTTCATCCCTCTGATGCGGCTCCTGAAAATAATTAATGAGCATTTATTTAAAATGTATTTTATTTTAGTTTGTTCGTTTTGAAACAAACACCGCGCGCGCTCACAGATGACAGTTTACGATCCTGCGTAAAGATGCAGGTGACGGCGCACAGCGATGATGTGCAGACGCCGTGCGCTGAGGTTCAGGAGCAGAAATCACATTAACCACATTTGATTAATATTTTACTTGCCCATAATTTAGCATATATTCTTTTTTTTTTCATTGTTCAGTGAAATAGTCATTTTATTGTTCAGGTGACAGCTGACTGCACGCGCCAGTAAAAGCATGACCGCACGCACAGAGTGGAATGCCCTTTACACATTTACCGTTGTTACTTCCGCCACGCCCCCTGACTACGAAAGCCATAATTAACCAGTATTGATCCATATAAAAGGTCCATCGGATTATAAGGCACACTGTCGGTTTTTGAGAAATTTAAAGGCTTTTAGGTGCGCCTTATAGTGCAGAAAATATGGTATATGTTTTTTTGGAATCAATCATGAAAAGTACATAGTATTCTCGCAACAATTCCCTTTTGACACAAACAACACAGTGTCTTTTAAGAAGCGAATAATGTGAACACACTTTCCACCAACTACTCTGTCTCACTTGTACTCTGGATGGTAGTTTGATGTTGTTACTGATGTGTAGTCATGGTGCAAAAGCCCCTCTAATAATGGCTCTGCAAACAGGGGACATGTGACCTTAACATGTGCCTCAGAGTACATTCTGTATCGAGCCAGTGGCAAAATCAAGTGTAATCAGAATTATCTCCGCACGTATCGACAACGGGCACAGAAATCCACATCGGCATAACGATCGAGTGGGTGTAGCGGTTGCAGCATGTATTACCTGCTGATGGCAAATGTGTCCTTTTCCATTTCGTTTGTCAAGTCGCTTGTATGTTTTTATTGCTGTAGCAGGTAAATTGGATTGGTAGCTGTTCAGCTGGTGTAAATCTAAGTAATTATTGACAACTACGCTCTTTGTTAGGACTAGTTTGTGTGGTGCAATTCCCTTTTATTCGGTCATGTGTAAATGTATTCTTTGTACTTATCATTTAAGAAAGCATTTATCAACGGACCATCTACTTTGTCTTAGACTCATTAAAGCTTCAAAGGCAAACCCGTTCTAAGCCATTATTCAGATTCTTTCTGTGCAACACGTCCTAAAATAGGCTGAAGTAATATCTGACACTTCGGAAAGTGTGCTTATTTGCTGTCTTCCCAAGAAGTAGATGTGATGATCAGCCTCAGTTTAATCTCTGGGTGCTCAGTGCAGAGCACAAAGCTCTGTGACATTGTTAGCTGGAAGCAGAGAGAAACAGATAGCCTTGCTCTATCCATTCCAACAACTTCCAGCTGTCTTATGTACATGTTGGATGTGTTTATTTAACATGAAAAAAATGAGAAAGGGCAATGTGGTTTCACGTACTGCATAGGCAATGAATCTCTTCCAACAACTAACAACAGCTGGCTCTGTTTGCATCCAGAACCTGAGAAATCTAGTCTTCATCTTCAAGTTGCCAGTTTCATACATTCGGGGACTCTGAACCTTGAATCAATAACAAGCTGACCCTTGGATGCATTAGCGACTAGGTACCGAGCTAACAAGATATGCAAGTTAGATATTTCTGGAGTGAGGAAATCACTCCAGAAACCACATGCAGCATGTCAAAGTCATGCTCTTTGTTCACCCACCCACACCAACCAGCTCCTATGGCTTGCATGTGGTCCATAATGTAGCACTTCTGACACTCAAAACATTGCCTGGTAAAATTAACCAAGCAACAATCACATTTTCCCCTCAAGACATGGCAAACCAAATTAACAGTATATAAATTTAATGTTCTAAGAAACAGGATTGAGTACAGAGATTGAACTGATCTTATCTCACTTGCAGAAAAACAGATAATTTCCCAAAGTGGAGTTTTCCTGTAAATTGGCAAAATCAATCAGTGAAAATAACTGTTATTTTTCAGGCACCATCAAGACAGCCCTGCCTGGCATGGACAGAGAAGTCAAGGAAAACTACCAGGTCGTGATCCAGGCCAAAGACATGGCTGGACAGATGGGCGGGCTCTCAGGAACCACGACGGTCAGCATCACCCTCTCCGATGTGAACGACAGTCCGCCACGCTTTGCTAACCGTAAGAGGGCATTTCTCCCTGAAATCCTTTCTAAACATGAGTGAACTTGAGTCCCAGATCTCTGAGGTAAGGACGAATGCACACACAATGAATTTGTTTAATTCCCTGTCCTGCGCAGATTCCTTTCGAGTGACTGCTGTGGAGTCCACAGAGATCGGAGGTGCCATTGGCCGAATTAAGGCTGATGATCCAGACGTTGGGCGCAATGCTGAGATGGAGTACAGTATCGTCGGTGGTCACGACATGTTCAACATTATCACCGATCAAACCACACAGGAGGGAGTCATCATAATCAAAAAGGTAGCTTATTTTTGTTCCTCATTTGCCTTTTCTTTTACTGTACGAGCCACACAGTCTCCTTTTATGTACTTTACTGAGCTATGCTTTGTAGACTGCAAAAAGCACCAAAGCACCAAATACAGCCAGCGTTAGCAGTCACGTAACCATTAGTTGATTGATAATGGCTGTGCAATCAGACAAAACACTTCACGAAACAACTGACATCTTTTCATAGAGCTGAAATGAGCCACCTCCCTGTGTTGAAGAAAGTGCTGCTTTAAATATATTTTAGCTTATACATCAAGTAAAACCTGGACGTTTCATTTTTACCCCTGCATGAAAAATACGACAAAATGCAAATGAGGAAATATGCTCCTCTTTGAATGACATCCATGATAATGCCCAGACAAACCTGCTGTCATTATTTCTTTAAAAAAGCAGTTTAATCCTTTAACCTGTAGGAGTTTCTCTTGATTCCTAAAGTTTCAGTGTATGTTTTAATTTAAATAAAAACTTGAGCTGCTGCCTTTTTATCTCGTCTTAACATGTACGTTTAACTTCAATGGAAAGGCAGAACAGTGCAGTTTCAGCTTAGAAACAGCCCCCTGATAACATTTATTCATGTAAGAAAGACATATGCTAGAATTTATTTTTGAACTGGTGTACAATCAGATACCCTAAGCCTGTGAAATGAATAATATAAAGCTGTCTTTTGCTAGAAACTCTTCTTAGTTTCCCCTAGGATCTCCCAGATCAGTATTCCGCACTTGGATTTGTAAGCTAGAATTTAGAGTATGAATAAGATAAAGGAAGACAAATGAAATGCAATGAATTGCCTATCAAAATCCTGGAGGCGGACTGTTTTTTATGGAAAAGTCTACAGCTTGACTTCTGATGCTCTTTCATCTCCAGGCACTGGATTACGAAAGTAAGAGGGACTATGAGTTCAGAGTGGAGGTGAAAAACACATACTTAGACGCGAGGTTCATCCATGGTTTGCAATTCAAAGACTACGCCACGGTCAAGGTAACGGTGGAGGATGTGGATGAGCCTCCTGTTTTCACCAGGAACCCTTACATCATCGAGGTGCACGAGGACACGGCTGCTGGCAGCTTCGTCGGCGTGGTGTCGGCCAGGGACCCCGACGCCGACAACAAGCCAGTCAAGTATGCCACAGGACACAGCGAGAAGTGTTTCGACCTTAGACAGGGCCAGACTGTCAGAGCCAAACGCCACATCCCACCCCAACCTCCTCACAACAAACTCATTCTCTTTGGGAATGAAGCACTCACAATTAAGTAAATTAAGGAATGAATCAATGACCTGTCAAGTAAAGATTTCCTCATCAACCAATCGGGTGTGCTGCTTTATTCTTGCAATTTCAACGCTCATTGTTTCAGCTTTAATTATGCTCCTATAAAATCAATGAGAAAAGAAGCAACACATGGTAGAAACACAAAGTGTCCTCTCATCAGTTTTTTTAGCGGGAGGATGGAAATGTTCCCACTTGGCTAAATCTAATCCATCAGCCTAGCCATGTGTCAGTGTGGAGGGGGGGTTGAAAAGGATATTATTCATGGTTCCCTCCTGGTCATTTCCCAGTGGAAGATGGAGGCGGCCCTGTGAAGTGAATACAGACACTGTTTATTTCCCAGAATTATGTAAGCCCTCTGTGGCGCCGCACAAAGTCAAAGTGAAAGAGCCTAATTTGCTGTATCGATTCACACGGCTCGGTGCCACCGTTCCACGCATATGGCGCCTGCTCACCGCTGACACAAGATATGCCACTCCCGGCGCATGCCACATGCCGCACTGTGTTGCATATTCAAATTTCAGTGGAAGGATGAAAGTTGTCTATGACAAATGAGCAGGCACGAGGACAGATGTATCATCTTCTGACAACGTAGAGTGTGGAATATATTCCTTTTTTGGAAACAAGTGATGTGTTGTGTAAAACACATTTTGTCAAGTAGAGAAGTACTTCAGCGTGTTTGTCTTATGAAGACAGATCTGTGCATGTAGAAAGGATCACAACTGCACTTTATTTTATGAGAAATGACACATTCTGAGCAATGCAAATGCTGTAGAGACTTACAGGTGTTCTCAGTTAAAGGAGTGTTATTCTTATTTTTGTTTGGATTAGCACTAACCTGTTTGCGTGTCACTCTTTCAGATACTCCATCGACCGGCATACGGATCTAGAGAGGCTGTTCAACATCGATTCTGTGAATGGCACCATCACAACACTGAAAGCTCTGGACAGAGAAATGTCCAAATGGCACAACATCTCTGTGGTGGCCACTGAAATAAGTAATTGTTTCAACTTCTTATGAAAATTGTAATGCTGTAGTTTGCTGACAACTGCCACAGTGATTTTATTTTATTTTTAATCTATGTTATTTTTGTATCTCTCTACTTCAGATAACCCCCGTCAGACAACTCGAGTGCCAGTGTTCATCAAGGTGTTGGATGTCAATGACAACGCCCCTGAGTTTGCAATGTCCTACGACACATTTGTCTGTGAGAATGTTAAAGCAGGACAGGTGCTGAAAATTCATCGTTTTATATATGAAATACTGAAAGAAGGATGTGTTTGGCTAATGCTTCTGTACAGGTTCAGATGTATTTAGTGTTGACATGTCTACTTAGACTGTTACTCATAATGTTGCTGAACTATCAAACCGTGACTGTGGGATTACAGGCTGACTGCTGTATACAGTGTTTATGCTAGTTGTAATTTTGTGCACATTGCAAAGACGCAGCAATGTATCTGCAAAGTTAAGTTGCTTGAAGGAGCGTCTGCATCCACATGGCTTCCTCCATGTGCATGATGCACACTGACAGATCTGTGTTGGGGGACAGTCAGCCACATGTGTTTATCGTCTTGGTTTTCAAGAGACAGCAAATCTGTTAATTATCTCAACACTCCTCACTAATTGCAGATTAGTCTACTATGTGTCTGATTGGCCCCAGTTTATTCTCAGTGATTATCATTATTATTATTTTTCTTTATTTCTTTTTTTTACAACAGTGAGTCTCCAAGGTGCAGTCTTCATTTGCAATGCAGGAAACTATAAGCATTAAAAATGCATAAGTTTTGAATGTAATCAAAAATAGTTGATAAGACTGCTCGCCTGCTGCCATGCGTTGAAGGTTAGATGTGTTTAGATTCCCTCGCTAAGAAGAATCACAAGCTTTTCATGTGTTTTCACAAACTTTGTTCTATTCTTTGCAGCTGATCCAGACGATAAGTGCTGTTGACACAGATGAGCCCCTTGTTGGACACAAGTTTGTCTTTAGCATAAGTGCCACCAACCCGAACTTCACGATCGTAGACAGGGAAGGTAAGATGCTTCTATCTGTATTTCATATTAAAACTTCAAAGTTGTAAGTCTTAAGATTTCAGTCTGGGTTGATTCGGGTTTGAATATATAAAATACATTTGACAAGAAAAAAATCTGAATTTCCATTGTGTAATCGTCGTCTTTTGATTGACTTTTTGGAAAGTTTTTATTGTCTAGAGTTGTTTGTCATATTTTCATTTGCAGAAGAGGCATTGTGAAAGTCAGCTGTCGGGCTGTCATCCCACATCTTTCCTGCATTGTCTTACAGACAGACTTTGGTTTCTTTGTCACACAATGAAAATATCTGTGGCTAAAAACAGTGGTAACGCTCACGTTGTTTTTCTCAAACCACCCTTCTGAGGGACAGAGAAATGCGGTGGTAGCTCAGCAACCTTGCAGTAACAATTTGGACAAATGCTGGATTTGTATGTTTTCTTTCTGTTTAGTACATGTCCTTCTGTGTGCCTAGTCCCAGTTTAAGAATTGATGCTGAGTAAATATTCACCAAAGCTCTTCAACTACTGGGATGTATTGCAGCAGACAGAATAAAAAGACCGCAGCAGAGACTGCAAAGTAGAATTTTAACAACCAGACTTTGGACTTTAATTGGTTTTGCAGGAAACTGTGGCCACACTTTTGTCCTTTTCGAATGAGGACCACTATATGATTATTAATTAAGTTGTGTTTGAATCTATTTCTGAAGACTATAGTGTTCGAGCAAATAACGCAGGTTCTAAATGATATGCTTAAGTGTTTTAATTACTATTTAGACCCAAGATGCCAGTAATTCCAACAAAGTTATTACCTGTTGTCTGTCCAAGGCAACAAAGGAAAAGAAATAAAGATTGCAATTCTTTCCTCCAAGATCATTTAGTAAAGTAAAACATCTCCTCGCCATGTCTATTTGCTTCTTTCCACAGATAACACTGCCAATATCCTGACTCGGAGGGGCGGCTTCAGCCGGCGCGAGATGAGCATGTACTTCCTGCCTGTAGTGATCTCAGACAACGACTACCCGATTCAGAGCAGCACCAGCACGCTGATCGTGCGCGTGTGTGCTTGCGACAGCCGTGGAAACATGCAGTCATGTAACCCCGAGGTCCTGCCCTTCTCAGATGGCCTCACCACTGGAGCTCTGGTGGCCATACTGCTCTGTGTCATCATTCTCCTCAGTAAGTCCCCTCGTGCTTGAATATGTTATTTGTTTTATATATGAAGTTCAAGGAAATCCACTGGAAAAAGTTCAAGTTCGTCCAAAGTCAAAGAATAACTAAGCAAAATAATCGTGTTACTGATTTTTGCCATAATTGAGCAGCCCCTACTGTCGTGTCATTCTTGTGATGTTTGTTCAGCCATGGTTGCAGTTCCTGCTTAAAGTAACTAATTTATTTTATTCAAGTATTTTTCATTTATATCACGCATCATCAAAAATCACAACTGGCTTTGCATGGCTGTGGAATCTATTCAATACACTGTATTCTTTATGCTTTATACCACCCTCCTTCATTACTGCTGCTATGCCTAAATTCTTCATTCTAGCAAAGCACATGTGTTGTTTGCTGTGATAATGGTGGCACATTTTGAAATTTCTAGTTATTTTTGAAAAACAGAAGTGACACAGAAGTTAACAAAAGCAGGCGTTGCACGTCTAGCCAGCAACCATCGATTCTGCTGGCTGAAATGACAACTGTCATGCACGGTCACCCACAGCACGATGGCTCAGTTTTAGCGCTGTCGCCTCACAGCCAGAAGGCCCTGGGTTTGAGTCCTTTCTGTGTGGATGTATGCATGTTGTCTGGACACTGGCTCAGAGCCGGAGTCTGTCCCAGTGGCTGCCTGCTGCTTCTCATGGATGGGTTTAATTTCACTACATTGCACTGACAATGAGTGTGTTAAAGAATCGTCTCTGTTGCTGTATCTGCCGTAGCTACCTGGCTATTTCACGCCTTGAGTTAGTTGAAAACTCCATCTCAAGTTCTTAGACATTCACTTGACAGCTGAAGATTGAGGCTAAAGCTCCATGACTCATGTGAAAAAGTCTTCACCAGTCCATGACCCATGCAGGAGACCATGTAAATGAGGTGCTTTTTTTTTTCATAGTTTTCATAGTACATAGTGTCGACACATGATACACAAAAAATATGCTAAATTAGCACTCAAGGCAGGTCTTACTTTCACACGCCTGATGCTGCAGCCAATTCAGGGTGCTAAAGCCAATAACAAGGCCGAAAGTGAGTTGCTTTACTCAAGTGTGTGCTGCTGAGTTTCCACATAGAGTGGAAAATAAATCTAGTGATATTTCTGCTCTAATAAGGTCTATCACTACAAAGAAGACATGACTTGTGAGCTTGGAGTCCCAACTCTGGCCATAAGATCTTAATATATTAAAACCATTGCTGTGACACATTAATAACTGCTGATAGAGGAAGCCCACAAAATGCATAATCTTATAGTATTTGAAGTAATGCACAGAAATGATTCAGCCTACTGTACAATGAACGGCTGTGCAGTACACGCTTGATAAAAGCTGAAAAAGGGAAGCAGAAGCTGATGCTTGTCTTTGTAATGCTAGCTCTTGACATTTGATGCTGGAAAAATAAGAAGAGTCATATGAGGACTCAAACTGTTTGCTTAAGATTAATCAAATATTATTGTCATGGGAAATGATTGAAAGGAAACTGCATTGACTCTTAGTAGACCACAGACAGACACACTCCACACTTTGTACGCCCAACCATCCACCCTGATGTCTTCTCCAGGAACTACAAACACGTCATGTAACAGTAACGTATTCAGATGATCACGAGGCTGCTCATCAAGAAAACATGAAAATAAGCCATTTAATGCATTTAAACAAACGACCAATTCTGTCAGTATGTCAAACCAGCAGCATCAAGGACACCGCAGAAATCTGTCAACAATAACACGGCCTGCTGCAAAATCTCTCTTTGAATATGTAAGCGATAATTAGTAATTAAAGCAAGCTCAACCAAAGGCAGGTTACTTTGCATATTGTGTCATATGTGGCAGTTATCCCTCAGAAAAAAACAGTCCTAACTGTGGTTCCAGGCTCCATTCATTAGCAAACAAACCCACTTGGAAAAAAAAAAAAAAAAAAACGGGTCAAATAGGTAGACATTACATTCCTGACATCCTAAAGCACCACTTCAGCACTCCTCGTGATCTAATGCAGTATGTAAGAGCACACGGGGCACAACAGCAACGGCGCCCATCATTTTATCCTGCAAAAAGCAGAACTGTGCCATGCTTATGGTCGAGAGCATATACTGGATATAAGTAATGGGTTTCAACTGTCATTTGAACCTCACCTTGCTTCGCGAAGCGTAGTGAAGAGCTTTTTTTGACTCACTAGACGTGAATGTAGAATGAGGGCAAGGCGATTAAAAAAAAATTCAACAAAAGCAAGTTCATGAATGCCTGCACGAGCCTCTTACCCTTTCCATGCGATGAATTTGAACCCTCTTCCTCCTGTCATGATCTCTTGTTTTCAAGTTCGGTGTGCTATTTGATCTGCACCCTGACTGAACTAGTGATATGAGTAAATTAGTATTGACCAGCTTTCCTTCCATCTGCTTGTTTTAACTCCAAATTTTAAATTCTGGGTCTGGCGGTGGGCAGATCTTTTCTCACATATCGAGTGTACTGAAGGTTAAACTCCGTGCTCTCCTCTTGAGCAAAATATCATGACATCTGCTCATTATCTGACGCTTTTCGCGCTTGAACCCCCTTGACAGACTGTCTCATTCACCTCTGCTTGACTCCGACAGGCAGGCGCTGAGCTGGAACGGCTCGCCCTATCTGGTCTTGCTCATTTCAGCCCTCCGCGCTGTCTAAAAACATGGCACTGCTCAGTCACAAATGTTCGTAAAGAACCTTTATAAACAGCCACCTCCACCCCCGTCCAACCCATGTTGAAGGCATTGTAATTAACACCCAGGTGGGAGGCAAGTAGACAACTACAGTGCCTGCTGATAGGACAAAAAAGGGAAAGGATGGAGGAGGAAAGCAGCACAGGTGAAGCAGGATTTGTGCTTGTCCTAAATGAGAGTTTGCTTCCACTTGTTTCTGAAGAATTACGGGTTTATTTAAAAACTTGCCACCACACAGTGCCGCTCTCTGGAAACATGCTCACTCTGCAATCTCTCATTGTCTTTTACTGCTGGAAAAGAATGAAGAAGATGAGATATGAGGCTGTGTGCTGGAGACAAAAAAAAAAAAAAAAAGGATCCTCCAACTACTGTGCATTTTATACAGTGAATGTGCCGTTCAAGGGAAAAGGGAAGAAGAAGCTTTTTCACTGAATCTTTAATAATAGGAGGTGAATGCCTGAGGCAGTGTTGGGGATTTATCACTGGTAGCAAATGTGTCTCCCCTCTGTGCTTTTGCTCCCCTGTGCTCTTTAATGCATGACACATGTTAGGAGGCACACATCTTGTGCTGAGCTTTCTCTCTCCGTATTCCCACTGTTTTTGTGTAGTGATCGTGGTGCTGTTTGCTGCCCTGAGGAGACAGAGGAAGAAGGAGCCTCTGATCATCTCCAAAGAGGATGTCAGAGACAACGTTGTCAGCTACAACGATGAAGGGGGCGGAGAGGAGGACACTCAGGCCTTTGATATCGGCACGCTGCGCAACCCAGAGGTGATGGATGCTAACAAGCTGCGCAGGGACATCATACCCGAAATGCTGTTTCCCTTTCGGAGGACATCACCTATAAAGGATAACACGGATGTCAGAGACTTCATTAACGGGAGGCTCCAGGAGAACGATTCAGATCCCACAGCGCCCCCCTATGACTCCCTGGCCACGTATGCTTATGAGGGCAGTGGGTCACTGGCAGAATCCCTCAGTTCATTGGAGTCTGCTGCCACTGAGGGGGACCATGACTACGATTACCTCAGCAACTGGGGACCACAATTCAAAAAGCTGGCCGAGATGTACATAGGGAAGAGCCCTGACAGAGAGACCTAGACCGAGCCATCGAAGTCTCTCTTTTTCTTTCCAAGCCCATTTTTTCTGTCTGTTTATCTAGCTAGCTAGCCAGACAGCTATTTGTCTAGTTAGTTAGCTAGTCAGCTAGTTGACTGTCTGTCTACCTATCTATCAAGCTATCTATCTGTTTATCCGTCTAGTTTGCTAGCTAGTTAGCTAGTTAACTAGTAGTCTATTTGATTCTCATACACACGAGTGCACCAACACGCATTCAAACAAGAAGTCCTGCAATCCTCTCGTGGGTGCTGAAATGGAAATTAAGACTTGAACTGAGTTGAGTTTTCTCATTAATGGAGATACGGTATAATTCTCAAAGTTTTACTGTTTTTGGTCATAATCAGTAAAGATGCCTTTGAATTTTAGGATTTTTTGTGAACAATGGTGTGGACAATGTGTTTTGTAATTGACCTGAGAGATAGTAGTATTGTATACTATCAATGTTTAATGGCACTCCACTGGGTTTGGGTGGGGAAGGGAAGGAGTCAAGTGGTTTTTCCAGCCACCTCCATTAAATACTGTAAATGTACAAAGTGTTTTTAACGATGGACATCCTATATACTATTTGCTATCTTTGTTTGACAAGCAATGTTCATGTGAGTGGTTGGTGCAGTTTATTTGTCAAACTGTGAATTCATTTCATCATATAGGTGTAATATGTAATGGAAAGTGTATGTTGTAGGAAAACTGTCATACACTGGAGTCATGCTGTTTGAATGCTGAGTCATTTTGTTTTATATTTATATTTTTATACTTATTTTCTTAATAAAATTATGTAAAAAAAAAAAAAAAGAAGCAGCTATATTCCCAGTCTATTCCCTGCCTTGGTGGTTACTGTAAGGGTGTTTCTGTGGTATTACATTTTAAATAGGACCTGAACACTGAAGAACAGAAAGTATCCAAATCTGATGCAGTTTGCATGTTGGTATGACTGCTCCACCCACTATCAAGACCAATGAAGATGCACATTAATCCCAGGTCAGCATACTTGGTGACAATTTACTAACAGCAATGCATTTTCAGTTGTTTCGTCTTAAGTGCTTGTTACTATTGTTAAAAACTTGTATTTTTCAGAATATAGCAACAGGGACAGATAAAGCATCGGTAAACACGGAAAAAAGAAACGGAAACGACAAAGAAAGTGAACTTTCTTCCTATTGTTAATGTAACAAGTAGCACTTTATTTTCAACACTGCAATAACTCATGTTCCCTGCCAGAGGGCCTGTCCGGCTGTTGTGTTGGCCTGAACATATGTTGGTCCTGAATTTGACAAGCTGTCTGAATTCGGCGAAAACGTAAGAGGTGCCTGACAAACGAATATCACACACACAGAGGTGAAAAAAGGGAAGTGATTCATGTGACACTGCAGTGGTATATGTGCATTTGGGTAGCTGTACGATATATGCACATCCAGATTACTCTAATCTGTATTTCGGACAACATTTAAGGCCCAGAACATGTTGCGTTGTCCTCTACATCTCATCTTGAATTTTAATTAATTAAGCAGAGAAAAAATGAGTCCTACTGATGGACTAGGTGAAAAGTTAAACAGAAGGCAAACATTTGCCAACAAACTGTGTTCACCTGTGCTTTTACGAAGTGTTCCTGAAATAATACGTGAAGAGCAACAGCTATTTCTGAGATACAGCCATAATTTGTATAATTTGCAGAGGGAAATTATATTTCCCGACTTACTGTATACTGAACTCCATTCGGTTAATTACACACATCTTCAAATGTTGTGTTATTCGACAGTATACTTGCTGATTAGTGGACAGCTGTGGAGATGACAATGCCTCAAATCAATGCCCTTCTCACGTCGCCTCACTTGATTTCAAATCACGGCAGCTGCCAGCTCGCTGCTGCAGTGCTTCACATGTAGCTGCTGTCCTGCTTTTTGATGTATAGTTCCTGAAGTACTTCAAACATGTGTACAGTACCCAGAGGAATTATCTGAAAAGTTGTTCTGTTGTTAGGTGTCCTTATGTCCACTCAGTGTGTATTTGGCATGATGATATGATATGATAGCTATCACTCAAAACGGAATAGCAGAAAGCAGGACTTCAAAGCTCGCTTTTCAAAAGAGCAGTTCTACAGTATGGATGAATAATAGCAACTACGACAGTGGCTGAATCCATTCAAAGCACCGCTAACAACAAGACAGTTTTGAGTTTTGCAAAACAGCATTACCCATTTACCTCTGTACAAGCAATTAATCAGACACTTACGCTGAATTCGCTAAGTTGATTCAGAACTGTATAAATAACAATTTGTAGAATAAAGTGATGATTAAATACATCTGTACAGTCTAATGTAAGCCCCTCTGAAAATAATTCAGTCCAACATTCAGGGCTGACGAAAAGGTTTAATCAATATCTCTCTGACACAGTGTTTACAAATTATAGAATTCACAAAGTATTGTCTTTTTTGCAGGGCTGAATTCCGTTAGATTGTATTGGTATAGGAACTTCGTGTTAAAAAAGCCTCATTATTGTCTTATATTAAATGTGTTGCCAGATGAGCACCAACATGAGGGAGCAGTGGCCATGCTTCTTTCCATCATAGTGCTTATTCTGAAAGTGAAATGCTGGACCTAATTCTGCGAGTCTCTTAAGATCAAGCCCTGTCCACACTGCTATTATTATTATTATCTATCCTGCTTTCTGTCACCACAGTTTGCAGTTTCCACAGAGCATACAACACTAGAGAAATGTCCCATATTGATCATCTTTTAGCCACTAATAATGATGAGTACTGTTACCAATCAATTGGATAGCTAGATAGATTATTTCTTGATCTCAGGGTAAGTTCCAGCATCTTATTTACACAGACAAAAAACCAATACACCCAAGAATATCACAAATACATACAATAAAACAGTGATGTTATAATCTAGCCTCCAGAACTTCTACAGAGAGCTGTAGTGGAGTTGTGTCATGTACTTTAATAATGTTATGGCATGTATAGAGGCAGATTAGGGGTCCAAGGTTCTTCACTGAGAATGAATCCTCTTTTTGAGCACAAGTATCTTGTGTTTAAATTAACTGTGCTTACTTGAACTCATGATATTTTCCCACTCCCACAAATAGTAGTTTTTGTTGGCTAAACTGAAGGAAGCTGTGATCACAAAATTAATCACGTGTTTGTTATTGTTCTCAGCAAGCCGTAATTTGAAAGTCTAACAGGACGTTGCATATTTATTGATACTAACTTAACCACAGGGTCTTGCATGTGCAAAACTGACACAGCAGGGGTACAGAGAGCATCGTAGTTTGAAGCACACAGCCGATGACCAAGCTGCTGTATTTGAGCTGGGAGTGAGAACATGTTGGATTAACAAGTAACAGTGCAGGTATTGCAAATGTTAGGTGATTATAAAGTAAAAACAGTGCAAGAATAATGAGATCTGTGAATAATACTGAATGCAAAATGAAGATAAATATTTAAACAAACACAAATGCAGATTGCGCATAAGGTTGACATAACCAGTAACTGACTGACAGTCCAGCAGCCAAATGACAGAATGCAGGTGAGCATTTAATCAATTTCCCCCTGCCATCGCTGGGAGGAATTGAAAAGCCATATGGCCTGAGGGACAAAAAACATTCTCAGTCTGTCTGTGGAGCAGGACTGTATAACAACTATTGAGTGAATGACCCTGATAAAGGATGTTTTGGTAGCCCTATGTTGTAAATTTGGCTGAATTAAGAGCACACTCTCCCAGTAAATCAGTTACTGTTGCCAACATCTTTTTCATTTGAGTCTTTTCAGTACATTTGGTCTATTGTTGAGCACCCAGTTGGCTACTGAGATAGCGACATGTAAACCCTCTTATAAATGTATGATTAAAAAGGGGGTTGCTAATGTTGTTTGGTTGATGTAGCACATGCACATTCATTTAAATCCCCAGCCACAAAAATTATTTGAATAGCTAACCAAGTGTTCTGAATTTGACCTGCAATGCAGGGACACATGCTCAGTGAAAAGTGATTATTATTCCATAATTTCATTAATGCTGTATTCCCATTACGTTTCATGTCTTGCCACTATTTTTACCACAGTGACCTGTGGTGAGCCTTGAACACAGAGAGAGGGCCTCTGTTCTCGTCTGGTCTCCATTGGCTTTCCGAGCAGAAAGAGAGAATTTTCTCTGCTTGCCCTCGTCACATGTGACTGTATGATTACAGCAAGTAGAACATATCCCGTTTGATGTAAGAAAAGCATTTGCATGTCACGTGGAATAATACATGATGATAACTCCTGATGGTAAACCAACTTTAAGCTAATGCGGCTATATTGGTTCAAGTGATGTCCATAAAAGAAAAACTGGTGATATTTCCATCTGATGGACAAGCTGCAGCCAGGTTGACAGTGTGCACATTGCTTGTGGGCTATTTCCACTGATTTCTGGCAGTACTGGCTACTTTATAATGTCATTTTCTTATTGTTTGCTTTGTTTTGGTCAGACTAATGTCTATGTCTATGTCTATGTCGTGTAAATGACCGAAGCAAGTCAAAGAAAATGCTTTTCCTAATGGCAAGAGGTAACATCCATTTGAGGCAGTTGAGCTCCAATTTGCAAAAAGCTCTATTCCAGACTGTTTGTGCACAGCTGCTCCGAGATTATCACAGAAATACTACAAACAGCGAGTTAATGCCATAACTTCTAGACTGTTTCAGGATGCTTTTATGCCCCCTGCCAGGCTCATGAGAAAAAGGCCTCATGTCAACATTCATAATGCATCATGTTTCACATGGGTCTATTGTGGCTGGAAAAGACTAAACGATGCAAAGTACTGCAATCAATAATGCAGGTGAAATATTGGTATGCAGACAAGATGTGACAGCACTTGTAGGCCACCTGAGGTTTTTTGATTTTTTTTTTTTTCCCCTGTGCCTGGACTATTTAAAATAGTCCTTTCAAGCACAACACTTCCCCATAACTAGTTGCAAGGAGATGCCCAAGACACCCACTTTCAAACGTGCACTGCGTATCACAATAATGTGGCTGAAATGTAACTGAAAGGGTGTTATTTTTAACACATATTGATTACATAACTGTCCATTTGGGTACTTGTAAAGTCTCAGCTACCCAGCTTGAGTGCAGAATTGATTTTTCCATTAAGAAGCTGAAACCCCCATGTGCCAATATAGGAAGACTTCAGAAACGTGTTGCGAAGTAAAATCTGCTTTAAAATAAATCAGATAAAGAATTGTTACTTCCGTTTATTTAAGCAAGCTCTACTCCTGTCACATTTTTGCTTCTTTTAGCTTAGTTTACTTAGCAATATATGTAGTATAATAGTTATTCCTTTGTGTGAAATGTACATAGTCAACTTCTTATTTTGTATTTTTTTTATTTTCCATTGCCTTTGCTATTTTTATTGATGCTGCCTGTATCACCAAATTTTTCCCAGATGCGGATTAATAAAGTTGATCTTATCTTATCTTTAGCTTGCAGCGATGCTATCTTAGGTCTGACTTTGGTGTGTCTGCGTTAGTCATGGCCTGGCCAGTTTTAGGCAGGTTGTACACCTTAGGACAGATTGTCACACGTTTGTGAGCCAGACAGGTCACAGCATGGCAAGGCGAGGCCCAGTGAAGGGAACAGAAGACTGTGAAGCTTAGTTGAATCCCGGGGTCTTGATATGTGGTGACACCTGCTTTGTCTTGTACTCCAATAATGACACTTCTCATAGAACAAATATTTTACAAAGCATGAGAATACAACACATAACACATGATAACCTGTGACTGCCTTGATGCTAAATGTGACTGCCTCTGAACTGGCTTGCAGTTAAGCTCAACTCCAAACTGCAAATCAGGCTGAGACAGTATTTACATGATAAATGTTGTCATTAATAAAACAAACACAGGACATGTCAGTCTCTGACATCACAACTGATGAAACCAGATTACTCCAGACAAGAAGAAAAAAGAAGATGAAAGGTAACCAAAGACAATGCAGAGCAGTCAGAAATGTAACTGTATGGAAAACGATGTCAATGGTTTCAAATTCCGAACTCAGACCTGGCGTCAAGGAGGTTTTTTTTTTTTTTAATTTATTTATTTATTTATTTATTTAAGAATCAAATCTTTGGGCGATCTTATTTTCAGTTTGAATCTACTTTTGTACCTGTTCAAAGAAATATATAACTCATGATTATAGTATGGAGGACTGATACTGCCAAAAAAATCTCAAATAGATAAATAAATGACTGATTACTATGGCAGTTACTGCACCAAAAACAATATTAAAAATAAATGTAGGCATTCATTTATCAAATGTAACCACTTGATATTTCTGTTTTAATTTGTTTCTGTATTTCTTTGTATTAATTCCCCTCGCATTTTTCAAACTTATTTATGTCTTTCCAAATTCATTAAGCAAATGAGGGACTGACATTGTAAGTGTGTCAGGGGGTCAGGCTTTCGCCCATTGGTTGATTGATACCAGCTTGTACAGACTGACAACAGCAGCATATCTTAACAACTACTTTGAAGACAGACCGATAAAGAAATTCAAACACTGCATATGAGCTCTTCTGGAAAAGGGACAAGATCTCATTGAGGACACAAGACACTAAGTGGATGTCAGTACTTTAAAGCACAATTTAAAAGCAGAATCTTATTTTTTTTTTCCTGACAGTAGAAATTTCAATCATTCTTTTACAGACAATTAACTTCTCGCAAAATGATTGTATTTAACCCTAATTATAACAATAAGAACTTCATTTGGGATTTCATAACAAAAATCAATTTTTTGCAGCGGCTGCAATCTTTGAGCCGCTCTTCCAGGTTTACAGCAATTTCAGTGCTCCACTGGCGAGTAGTTATGGACGTGGGTTGAACATTAAAAAACACAAGGCAGCTTTTTTCCCTTAGGAAAAGAAAATTACTTCTGAGCACAAAGGGAATGCATCAGTGGCATGGCATACTGCCTAGTTTGTTATAATTACAAGCAAAAGCAGTTCTGAATAGGCATCTTAATGACCAAACAAATTGTTGCATATTTCAAACCCATCTGGATAATTTTCTTAGGGGATACGTAATTGCTGTTCAGAAATGGTGAATGTTATCTTTGTTGTGGTGAGTGTACACACACATAAACACATCGACAGCACCTGAGATGATGTATAATGCCACTTCCTTTGCTGCCAATGGAATTTTATTCAGTCAGGTTTCATATAATACAGGTGCACATGTGCCTGCCTCCTGCTTGTCTGTCAGTAATAGTCCTGTAATATTCCGATAGTCTGTAATAGCTTGGTGTGGAAGCTGATTTTACTTGTGTGTGGTGATATACTTTTATCGAGGACTTGATGCAATTTCCGAATTGAAAACAACAGAGAATCTATCACAATGTGTAAGTCCTACACAGTTGTACAGTAAAATAGGCTGGATTTTGTAGCTTTGTAGATGGCCTACTTCCAACAAGTTGTGCCAATGGGCTTTAAGAATATAGTGCTGTACTAGTGCAATGCTAGATTTCTTGAACTGGTCTTTGGCTCCATCTCCTGGAAGCCTAAAACCACAGCATGTAGATGCTGTAATACTTTCATTATGTTTCACCATTCTCACAGATTATTATTTATAATTAAATGAAGGATTCTGAACAATGACAGACATCTGGAAATATTTGGATGTCAACTTTGTAACATTCAGCTTGACTGAAAACAGAAGTACAAACTTGACAAACAGCAATTATATCTGCTGGACTACTTGTTCTAGATAGTCAAGAAATAATAAGGTATTCATTCAATTGGACAGTTAATAAGTAATTTATACAGTATTTAGGTCTGTTTCACACATATAGTGTCTAATGTAGATACACTGTGCAGAAAATGAGCTGTTTCCTTTGATATCTTTGGATAGCCATCAACAGAGGGCAGCAGAGATCTGTGGACAGGTCCTGGGCAGCTGTACCAAACCTTTGCTGCTCCACAGACTCCCACGTACTAACCTACGGCACCTCCAAAATATAAATTATCTTTTATGGATTGCAGTTTTCATCCAGCTTTCACACCCCCAAAACTTTACAACAAAGGAGTGAAATTATCAGTGAAAGTGCCAGTCGAGTGGTTCACATACACACCAATAAAAGACAATGACTGAGGAAAAACAAAGTTTGGTGTTGACAAAGTTCGTCCACATCACTAATGTTGGTCCAACCATAAATATATTTTAAATTGCAATCAGTTGGTAAGAAATGTAAATTTGTAATTGTTTTGGTTTTACCACCCACAACCATTTCTTGGCCTGGACCAGGTGGCTTTAGTGGACTTTAGAAGTGCTGGTAGGCAGATTTTATAACTTTGGGACAGGACCAGGCTAACAGCTTCTTCCTGTTTTCAGTCTTAATGCTAATGTAAGTTAACTGTCCCCTGGCTGCAGCTTCATATATTGATTTTACAATGACATTTTAATTTATGTTTGGAAGAAAGCAAATAAGCACAAAGGTCTCTCACTATTCCTTGAATGGAGCAGCTGTTTGTCACCTTCAGATAAGTGGCACATACATAGCTACCTATAATAGTATGGAAAAAAAAAATTGATTGATTGCATGTTAGAATCAGCGTGTTCATAAGCTCTCAATTCATGGCATCACCAGTTGTCTAACTGGCAGTGATCTAACCTACACCTCCATGAATTCACACATTAAAGGGAATGCTTCAGTTACCAAACACGATAAAGCATTGCCAATACAACATAAGGTGTTGAAATTACTGCAGCAGTTCTGGATGCCTTTCCATTAGGTGACTTACACAAGTTGCATCATTTTGCGCTATACAGATGAAATGCTGCCAAATCTATACACCCTTCGTACGGATGGTTACATTTCCTGATTTGTCCTTGCTTTCACCCTGCTTACAATGAAAATAAACAAGATACATAAGTGTCCATCAAATAATGTGCATGAAATCTTTAAGATTGCCCAATATTTTGTCTCTTAATAATTAGGTCACCAAAGCTCAGATGTGGAATCCTTCCATCAATCTCAATCCAGAATCTTCAAAATTTTCTAATGTGACAAAATCATGAAAAATATAGTGGTTCTGCATAGAACACAGTATATTAGGTATGGCCATTGGGTTTTTCTACGTGTATTTTGCAGTGCCAGCATTTGACAGATTACAAAATGTTCATACCACCCCCTTTAGATAATCTCTGTGACTGCAGCCTCTGGCTTTTGTGTATGGAGTGTGTTCCAGAGGTCAGCTCTGATCTCATCTTCTATTTTCTACGTTCGTTAAGCTCCATTCTGCTAAGCGTGTCCAAATAGGGTAATTCTGTGTTCAATTAAGCAGGGCCGACACAGGACATTCAACACAATGTCAATGAGATGCCACTAAGAGTGAGCTATCAATTTGATAGACAGTCAGAGAGGTGGATAATAAGCTGTTGTATGTCCCCTGATTCTGCACCACCCAAGGCCATCCCTACAATTGAATTACACCGGTGCCTTGGTAAGTCACAGCTGATAGGGCCTCATGCATTGCAAAAAGCCACCTTGCAGCCGCTGACTGACTGTGCTGTATAATTGTGCGGTTGTCTGTAGCTATCATGGCACTGTCCTACTACCAGCCATGGTCATGAAGCCAGTATAAAGACACCCAGCAGGCCACACAAAGCACTGCAGTTGTCCTTAGGCTGGTGGCCAGTGAGAAAGAAAGAGAGAGAGAGGGAGAAGTAAAGTAGGGAATTAGGGGGATGGGGTGACTCTGCTATGCACAGCAAGCCAAATATCCCTGGGCCACAAGCCAAGTGGCCAGTCACAAGGATGGCGTGCCAAGAGAATGCCATCCGGCCAGGTTGCACAGCCAGATAAAAAGCTCCGCGGGTTGCCTGTAGCTCAACAGACATCCCATAATACAAAAGCCTCTTCTCCTCTCACTAACTAGTGTCTTTCCATAGTGCAGTTTGCAGCGGCACACATGTGCAATCAGTGAAATGAAAACCGAACAACAAACAGAACACTCCTATGAGCTTGTCTCCTAAAAACCCTGAACCCTGTCTCCTAAAAAGTACATTTGTATACAACTGAATTACTTTCAAATATACGGTGTGGTGACAAACGTAAACGCTGCCTGGATTATGCTCAGAGACGTTTATTTCGTAGAATGAAATGCTACATTTATGTACAGCACAGGGATGTGGGTCAGGGTGGATCGCGGGCCTACAAATGCAGCACTGTGACACCAGAATCCGGGGTACACGTCCACACTCGTGTCAGTGGATAGGTTTAGGCAACGAAAGTACTTTTTAAGAATTTGGCTACATGTTCATGAAAAATATTATGCCTCGAGCCACTGCTGAGAATTTCCCAGACCAAGATCTTTAAACTACAGGCACCAAGTGATGTCAGTGCTGAAACATAACCCTAAAAAAGTTGAAAATTGCAGTCGCTACAGCTGGATAGTGTATTTCAAGTATTTTCCTATTTTGGTTAGTGGACAAATGAAATGCACTGTCGGCGAACATTTTACTTACGATCCATTATGTTTGTAGGAAACGCAACTTGGCAAATGCATTTGCTGTTGCAACATAGTTGTATTTAAATGAAATTCCTGGGATACAGGGCTGTCTTGAGATAACTACGTCCAGGTGTGAAAATGGTTTGAGTTTATACCAAGGTTGGCAAAACAGAGACAAGACTCAGAGCTTTGTTTAGACTCAAAGCCCGGAGCCGATACACTGACATTTCAGTTGTTGGGCTTTGCTGCTAAGCCGCTGAAAAAAAAAAAAAAAGTTCCTCAGGGTGATCAGTATCTACCTACTGTATCTCAAGAGAGATGTATGAAAAACTTTCAGTCGTGCTCAAAGTTCATGACACCGTAGGCTGACAACTGCAGACAACAATAATGGTTAGCATGTTCTGTCTTTTCATCCAGCCAGATGAAAGTCACTCTCACAGAGCTGCAACTAACGATCATTTCGTTTAGCGATCACTTTGTTGATCATTCAAATCATCGATTTGCCCATACAATGTAAAAAATAAATGACAAACAGTCACTACCCAGTGCTTGTATTTTTCTGACCAACTGAAAAAAAAATTCCATTCAAGTAAACATATTTCTAACCAGTTCAATAACAATATCTACACTAAAATTAACAATAGATTGTACAGCAAAACTCAATGAACGAAATGGCCAGTCTTTATGCTAGCAACATTAAAGTACATCAGAAAATATGAGTGTTGCAGACTTCAGTCAAGTCCGACATACTTCCCCTTGGTTTAGGGTGCACTAAAAATGTTATTAGATGAGGTTAAGTTCTGCAGCAGGTATTTCCAGGGGGCTCCAGATAGACTGAGCACCAGTTTCTCTTTAACATTATTAACATGATCATTATAGACTAAAGCAATGAGACAGAAAGCTACACAATTTAATTAATAAACTACAAAAAATAATACTTACTATTTTAAATATAAATAAAATTTGAATAATACACACGATATGAGGACAGGAGGGGTTGTGTTGCAAACAACTGCCAGCTTCCAACATACATGAAACGATCAGGAAGAGCAGCACCTCTCTCATATCTTTTAAGAAAGCCATTAATGTGTATTTTAATTACTCGATTGAAACATCGCCAGCACTCATTGAACGCGACAAATCCTTTCAGTGTGTCTTAAGTACTCTCTTTACTGAATGAAGGAGTGTTAACATTTTGTCAAGGACTTCACAAACTCATCTAACAGGTGCTACATTTGGTAAAAATGTTGGATATCATCACTTCTAATAACTGACTTCAGTGTGCTGTTTGAAACTGATTTTATTGTGAAGTTTCAATGTTTCAGTTTAACGTTAGTTAATTAATTCATGTTAATAAGTGCTTCTACCTGGTATTATTCTTACACCGCATGTTAGCGAATGGCCTATAAACCCACTGCAGCACTATGCCCACAACTTTGACTTTCAAGGTTCGTAAGAATAAAAAGGAATTTAAAAAAGAGTCTTGAATGGTAATCAGCTTGTCTTTACTCTGAAAAATGTTTTTTGTGCCTGGCTGTTACAGTGTCAAAATGGCAAACATGTTTAATCCTTTAGCCCCGCTGATTTAAAAGGTGGCCTTCAGCCAGGATATTAAGTCAGACCATTTACAAGAGCGCATTTTCTTTTTTTCGTGTTCTCTGAGTGAGGAAAAGGTGGCAGATGAGTGCCAGGATGATGTCAAAAAATAGCCTGAGGATTGCAGGAAGCAGCAGGAGGGTGTAATGACAAAACTGGGAATGACAGAAAAGTGACAAAAGCGAGACTGTGGGGTGTAAGAATTGGGAAAAGACCAGAGGAAACCACCTTTCTATTGGAAGAACAAAACCACCATCTGCTGCTCACGAGAGGTCTCGTGAAAAGTCATGGTGCATGTGGGCAAAGTGAGAACAATACATTTTTTTTCTCTCTGAAAGTATTGTGCAAAAGAGATATGACTGGAAACAGGTGAAAGCTGAATCCCAGAAAGTAAGCAGATGGGTGTTTGCATCAGCCTGATCCGTAGCTTCCGTGACTGAAGTTTTTGAATTATTTATTTCCGTTTTGTTTTTTTTCTTAAGGACTACTTGTTCAGTCTATCACTACCAGGAGAGATAATTAAAAAAAACCTCTACAACTAAACCAGATGTGCAGTAAATAATTCTGACACTTGTACATGCAGCACCATTTCAAACAGAACATAGATTGGTTTGGGTTGTAGGCGGAAGGAAACAAACCGCCGTTATTGAGATGGCATCATGCTTGTAAATCCACAGAATAACAGAAATGTGTTTAAACATTTTGACTTGTTAACAGATGTTCACCAGCTCTAGCTAAATAGAGATTTTCCTTCCAAGAAGAATGTCAGCATCAGTGGTTTTACCAAGCGCCCCAAAACACCTTCCAATTACATAGCCCTTTAGCAGCATTATTAACTTCAATGGGAGTAAAGTGATGGAAAAGTCAACAAAAACTTGACCACTGTCCATTTCCTGTTTCCAACCAACAGTCAATGTTCTCTTTTAAATCATCAACACAATCGTTCCCCAACCTCAGCCAAGTGGTTATTACTGTAACCGTGACAACAAAGGTCTAACCTCAGCAAAGGTCAGTGAGACATCGTGGTTTGGGTGAAAATTACTACTTCATTAAGAACTTATTTTCACTCAAACAACGATCTTTTCCCGCCCTACTAAATTTGTTTCTGTGCCGACACTTAACCGAACCTTTACCATGCCACATTCACATCTTATATCAGTTTTGTAAGGTACAGATGAATGATGTCGTCCTGCGGCAGATCAGAGAACACTTACATGTGTCGTTCAAAAGAACAGCTGCAAACCTTTCTTGCCATTAAATCTGGATGACTTGTTGGCTACAGACATGTCCGGGAGATCCTGTAGAACAAAATTCCCTTTATTTCAACGGTTAAAAACCAAAACATTTTCAACTGCATTTGAAACTTTTTAACAGGCAGCCAGACATCTTTTCACCTGAAAGTCACGAAAACCAGACTTAACGGGCTGTGCTGTTATGAGCTGCTTTAATTCACCGCCAAAACAGACTGCTTACACTGGGGTAATGGTGAGTCAAGGTCATCATGACTGCCTTCGGTTGAGCTCCCACCTCTAGCATGACAGTCAGTCCAATATTTTTTAAATAGCCCATGAACTGCTGAATCTACTATTTGCAAAAAGAGACATCTTAATTTAAAATGCACAGTCTCATCCAATTAGTAAACACGTCATGGGAGCTTGATGGGTGGTTAATTCGTCTAACCCTGGCAGTACTTAAATAACTTTATTATTTAATCTATATGTGTACTCAATATCCAGCAAGTGTTGTTTGTACTTTTTTTTCTTTAGAATACAAGATGTACAAGATGGCTGTTAAAATGTTTTTGATTGCTGGGACTGGCAGGTATTGTCTCCCAAGGCTTACAGGCACCGAGCCCTGTAACTAGAGATGGTTTGTGGACCATTAATCTGGCTTTACATGTACCCCCATGAGTGAAGCATCTCTTTGCCGCTGTGACTGGCCAGGGATCATTTGTGCTGAGGAATGAAATATCATTGATCCAGGTAGCAATTATCTCTTGAAGGCATCTTAAAAAAACTTGGCAGCTCTTTGAATTAAGATAAGAGTCTTATTCCCTTTCCAATTAAAACATATCAAATAAATAACCTAGTGTTTATTTATCTTTTTTTTTTTTATGTTGACAAGTCAGGCAAAGACAAAAATAGGAGCCTGTATTAAACTGGTGCTGTTCACTATTTTCAACTGACACATGGGTTAAATCTGTCCAGGTAATCTATACATTTGATTGCTGACAGCCATTATAGGAATTGCCCATCACTGAATCTGCCCAAAACATACCACTTGTTTCATTTATTTACTGTCATTGTTTGGATGTTATATCAAAAAAAGAAAGAAAGAATCCATCCCTGTTCCGTATGGTATGGTATAAGCTGTATTTGGCAGAGGCACAACATGAGCAGATTCACCTTCCCAAGACATGTGTATGCATGTGACCTCCACAGGTCCAATAAAGGGCAGAGATGATAAAGGACACTTGTCTGTTGTTTCACTAGGAGCACTCCTGCCAATGACGGGTGCCAGCTTGGCTAGGCCTTGTCAATACAACTCATATGTTTCATATTTATAACCCCCTCTCCTTTTTACCCTAAGAGCCTGTAATGCATTATTTATGCTGTCAAGACGATATATTGAATTTTGCTCTGACATTTCAATAACATAAAGTCTGTGCAACTTTAAAGGGCTATGGCATCAAATCATAACATCCGATCAGAATCATCAAACTTATGTGTTTTAATGTCAGATAGGCATTAATAGGTTACACTCTAATACACCTCCTTTCTGACACTGATGAACTGACAGTTTCCTTCATTATATGCCTTTGCAATGGTTTCCAACACGTGTCCCAAACCTGTATTGGCTCATTGTCCTTTGTCATGTTTAACATTAAAGGTCCATGAATTTTTAATCATCAACATAGTAACAGTTGGGATTCTGCATTGGCCAAGTGCTATCTTTAGCGCTCGGCTCAGTCAGAGCAGCAGAAAGGTTGGAGGGAAGTAATATGACCTTAATGTGTCAGACCTCGCCTGGCTCAGCGCCTGTCAATATTACATCTGGATCAGCACTTTTGAAACAGCACAGAGGCTCCCCACCTGAATCTGTGAGGCGGGAGGTGGAGAGCTGTCCTCGTTTGCTGTTTACAAGCACGAGGCTGTATTGGCCCATGATGTGAGGCTGCTTTCAAGTGTCTCTTTCAAGAGCAGTATGTGTGTTTCAACTTGGACACGATAAGGCCATGTCAATATTTGAAAAAATGGTGTCGCAAATAAGTCAGATGATACAGCTTGGCACATGCTATACATCATGTCCCAGTTATCTCTAACCACAATGACTTGTTTGTTACAAGCTGCAGGTACACTATTAAGACCTGTTCTATGGCAAACATTTAAGGTATGACCTTGGTTAAATTTCAGGTATGTTCCTTCAACGCATATGTTATCTCCTGAAGTAATCAGAACATGAGCAATATGGTCACCTTTATATTTATGGAAATGAGATGTAGCAAGGAAGACCAGTGTATTCATTTCAAGTGACACACATGGACAGATCATGAATGCTAATGGTCTTACAGCCATGGGCTCAGTAATGGACTGTGCTTTCTAGGGCTCTTTTCAATCTATTAATATCTTGTTTTTAGCAAGTACAAAGTGCCATAGATGGAAATCTAACGATATTTATGTGCACACAAAGTGTTTGAAGATTTATGCAGTGCTTACAACACTGTTGCTTCTGATGAACCTAAAAGATAAGGGCGGGTTTGGTTTAGGGTTTTAATGCTCCTTCAACAACTGAACTGAGACATCTGTTTGTCTTCTGGCAGATTCAGTGAGGTCCTAACACGGGAAATTAAAATTCCAATAAATAATCTAAGATATATTAAATACATCAGACACATTTAGAGAAAATGTTGACTTGTTGTTTGCCTTCCAGTTGGGAATATCTTGCAGTATTTGACAACAAAAGCCTCCACTTAGCAGATTTAGCTCATTTGACAACAGCAGTGTGTGTTATGGGCCATTCAGAATCCAATATTGTGACTGTTGCCTCAGGGGAGGTTAATTCAATAAATATATGTTTACTTATTTACTTGCAAAACAAATGAAAACAGAACATGGGACCTATAGTATATACAGATGAATACCTCTATTGTATTTCAACACTGTACTACACCAACATGTGTGTTTACCAAGAAGGCTTATTAATATTTAAGTAAATGCGCTGCTGGAAAAGAACAATGACTCTGAGGCAAAGACACCTTCAGCAGCGATCCCTCCCCCCCGGCCACACACACACACACACACACACACACACACACACACACACACACACACACACAGACACACACACACACACACACACAAAGTCTTAAAACAAATAACATCTGCTTATGTTAACACCACCTTCACTGCAGCTGTGTTGATTCCTCATAATCCCCCAAGAATATAAACACACACCGCTAACGCTTCCACAACTGTCAGAACTGTTTCATCAACACAAAAAGCATTTTTTACGCTCAGTCCATCCTTTATTACAGAGATGCTATATAGTGCACAATGTTGCAACAAGTTAGGGTGCCTTTTAAAATTCTTGCCATGCTGAGAAAATTACCCCAAGCAGTTGTTGTTCCGGACAGTATAAACTGATAACATGTTGAGGGACATAAACTGCATGCAAACACATTTTTGTTGTTGGGGACAGTTGTGGACCTTTAACAGGTTATTTACAATAAATCATCACTTATGTCACACATCTTTGAGAGGATAGTGGAATATTTAATGAAAAAAGTACATTTGTCAAGTGCAGTACAGTGATCTGACAGCACAATGTGACTAACACACACACACACACACACACACACACACACACACACACACACACACCATGATCATGAATACTGTAACTGCAACTTTTATACATATTTCGGATAAATGATGATAAGCATCCTTACTGTTGGTATTCTGTGTTTGTTTGGCGCCACGGTGAACATGATTTCATTGTGTATGGACATAGTAACACCTAAATTGCAAGCAGCCAGTAGAGCATTCAAAAGTCAACAATACAGCACTTTACTAGAGTATGTCATATAATTAAATATACTTCTGATTCAGAATCAAGTGCAAACTAGCGTTAGCGATAATAAAAATTCTGCTTGTGTTGTTTAATCGGTAGATCTAGAAAGATAACTGGTGTAACATTATTTTGCTTAAGAGTACGCTTTAATTTATATTCTAATTGTAAATCTGTATAGGTCTAACATGAAAAAAAAATGTTTCAATCCAATTTCAAACTCTTAAATATTTTTTTAAAAATGTATGCTAGTGTACCTGCTATGTAAATGATAAGATTGAAACCATAGGTATATATTTATTTTACATAGTGTGTATACTGTATGACAGTATACATTTGGGACACACAGCAAGTACATACTAAAGGCATCGATATCAGGTTAGGTTCAATCTCTGTCCATTTACCTGAGCCCCCAGGGTTAGTGGACTCTGACCTCCATTTCTACAATCTCAAAAGTGTTTGGAATCTGCTCCTGCCACCATCTGGCCAAAATAGCTGTCTTTGGAATTCATAGCCACCCATGCTCAACACTGAAGTAATTTAATGTGGGTGTATCCCAGCAGAGCTAATCTCTGATAGGGCGGTATGGAAAAGGTGAGTTTAAGTGTGAAATATCAGATATGATATCCTATACTGGCATTCTGCAACCTCAGAATACCATGAGGCCATGTTTAAAAAGTGAGGTGGAAAATATCCGTGTGTGATGCGATTCCCACTGCTGATTGCACCTCGCTGAGCATTCACCTCGTATTTGTGATGCACTTCCTTGCCTCAACAAGCACTGAGATCCCAGAGCACTCTGTAAATTGGACAATCAGTAATGGTATTTGATGGCATTAAGAGTGGAGATGAAAGGAAGGACACTTCAGTTATCAACAGGATAATGGGGCTACTGCCTTGCACTTTGTGCCCAATGAAATGGGATTCAGTTAATTATCCTTGCCATTAATTAGGCCATCGTATCAAGGTGAAAGAGGTTACTCTTCATTGACAATATACCGGACTATATTGAATTATTGGCCTTAAGAAATGTGTTTTTGTTATTGCATTTAAATAGGTATGCCCTTTAAAAGCGTGGTGACCAAACCCCACAGGACTGACCACACAAATAAAAGCAAATGAATCCCTTTTTCCAATATTCAATGTCAATATTCAAGACAGACAGTTATTTTGTCATTAAGGTCTGATGATGCCTCTCTGAATGCATATGCACGGGTCTGTCCCACAGGTGTAATAGTGTTATGTGGAATTATAATTTTTATATTGTTGTGTGCATTGTATACACGCCAAGGGACAATAGATGGAAATTTGCATTGGGCTTTATCTGGTACAATACATTTATTATCACTATGCCTGTTTTAAATAAACCAATAAATGAAAATGAAATGTATGTGCAAAGTAGTATGCGAACATTGTTATTGGTAATGCCATTCCCACATGGGATTCAGATTACCTACACATGGGATTGATGGGGGAAAAGTGCATGCAGTTTGCTCAGTGTTACTATGTGTAATTTTATCTCATTGACCGAAGTCCCTCCTGTTTACTGACTGTTCTCATTTTCCATCCAGATACCTGAGTTTCTCTGCTGTTGCATTACTGTCAGAGCAGCTGCTCTGTTTGTGGTCGATACATCAGTCAAGTCTGTGATCTGTTATAATAAAACTCACTTCCGTCGCCACCAACCACAGGTGTCGCTATACTGAGAAGTGAAAGCTACAGCATTATAACCTTAAGGTATTCGAGTGTTATTGTGTGATCTTTTCCCTCAGTTGTTCAAAGTCCCATTCATACATTTGTCAAACCTCTTCATAAGCTGTATGCCTCGAAACAGCATCTACTATCAAGCTGAGGTGGTAGGATCCATTAACACCATGTTGCTGGTCTTCTCTGCTGCACTTTTTGTTTTGTTTTGTTTTGTTTATAGATGCAACAAGCTGTTCCTATTTTCCTCTTGACAGCCAAAATCAGGTCACCCAACTTATGACACCAAAAAACATCAAAACGCCATTTCAACTTAGCAACAACGGGTTGAAATGGAATAGGCTGTAAATAAATAGGGAGCTGCATATGTTTCATTTCAATTTTCAGGCAGCCACCACTGTAATGCATAAAAGAAAAGATGCTTTTGCATATGAAAGGCATATGGACATACTGTTAAAATATGAGCAGGTGAGCAGGTCCAAGTTGTGGACAGGTTGCAGTAGCTAATGTTTGACAATGTGCAAAGTGTACCAGGTAATTATAGAGACAAGTGATAATCCTTATTTCCCCCTTACTGTTCAAGTGCATTAGCTAAAGGAGGAAAAAAAATACCCTTAAAAAGGAAATTATACGCTTTCTTGTCAGTTATACACCAACATGGGCTACACCAAAGCTGAGTGTTAAATTTGAGTTGAGTGAATTTCCAGCATAATGCGGCTCATGCTTCAAATTGAAATGTGCATATTTCCCATGTTAAGGCTCATATAGTTGTAGAATGTGAGATAATGTTCTTCTGGGAGCACCCATGTGATGGACAGACATGGCAATTAGAATAATGAAAGGCTCTTAGAGGACTTCAATTCCTCCATTTGGAATCCACTGACATGCAGATACGTAGTCCCGAGTGGGCTGCCAAACATGGGAGAATAATTCGTTTTTATTATCAGCTACCAAAAGGGGGTACTAAAGGTGTGTGCTTCAAAGACTCCCTTTATGTCTTTATTTTATGAGATAACACCACTGGCACACTGGCATATAGCTTAATGAAGAAAAATGCCAATGAAATAAAAGATGAAGTACTGAAGTAAACTTTAGTTTAATTGCAAAATAATGCAATGCAATATGAATTATTTGGCAAGTTCCAACATAGGAGAATTAACACCACAGTTGTCTCAAACTGTTTTGAATTAAACAGCACTAGAAGTATGCTAATTTAAACCTAAATCTGCCCCCAGAAACATCATAGATTGTTTTTTTCTAATCTGTTCTGCAACAAGCCATTCTGCAAACCCCAGAACCCATTATATCTTAATTTGGTGGCACGACAGAATCATACTATTACTGAGGAAGATGGGAAAAGCTACAGGCAAAAAAAGGGAGACAGATTTAAGATTTCCCACTATATGTGGATTTTACAATCTCTTTTGCGAGCTTAAAAGATAGCTCACAGGCCATAACATGTCATCCATGATTAAAATTTGTTAAACTTATAGTGTGTTTTGTTTTTTTTTTTAGCCTGCAGTAATGTTATAAAATGAAAATGGCACATCTGAAGTACCACAATGAACACATCACATAGTATTTGTAATCAAATCAAAAAGCATGCTTAAGTATAGACTTGTACCTCTAAACTATGGTTGCCACATTACAGAGAACCAAATATTGAAAGGGTAAAGACATTTTTGGGATGGGAAGAAATGTCAATATACATTCAGGTAAGTCTGGGTGAAGGAAAAGCGATGTGCATTCATCCAAATATAAAACTGTAATTTTACAGAACGATTACAGCTATGCAAATAGAACCCACCGGTGTGTTCGTGTTGATGTGATGCGTGAATCAAAATTGCAGAAGTAATGAAAGCATCTATTTCAAAACACTGACTATTGAATAAACATGGGATTGGCTTTCAGAGAATGTAGATCTCTGAAAGTGTGAAAATAAGTTGTAAGTGACGCTGACCTTTCAGCACATACTGTGCAAACAAATGGCCGTTTGTTTAAGTTTATACTGTTGCAAATGGCCATATTAAGCGGCATAAAACTGAATAAAACTCACAAACACAGTATTTATAATCAGCTGCCAACAGTGGAGGCAAACACAAAAGAATGGACAATGCTCTTTCCCTATAATTACTGATTTAATGCTCAAATTAAACCATGAACTCAACCTTTTCTAACTTTCAGAACTGACAGCAAGAAATAAGCATGCATTGTTTGAAACACAGGCACTACCATTCCTCATGATAATAATTAATTAGCCATTTATTTGAAGGTGATCTCAGCACTCTCGCTCCCTAGTTGTCAGCTGCCTTAATTTGTTCTATGGAGAATGCTGTTATGTTGGGCTACGTGATCTGATAGTCAATATTATCCAATCAACCACAAGCATAACTTGTTGTAACAATGGTAATCTCAGAACCAATTGGCTATCATCTGATGATGATTTAAGATGTGGAGGCATCGGCCGATGTTTCGAGGCTTCCAGTGCTGCCAGTGGATATCCAAATAACAGATAGCCAGGCTAAGACTCCCTCTTTCCTCTGCCAGTCATTGTTTACAGTTCGAGTGGGAACCTGTTTTAGTTTGAGATGACACTTTCTGTAATCTCTTTAAACAAATGTCCACATATGAACACACATAACGTTAAAAAAAGAATCAAAATGATTCTGAGATTGCATTTTGGCCAATGCGTTCCGCCCGTTTTGCTCTCTGCACAGACCGCTTACCTGCATGCAATGACATTTTGTAATGTGGCTGGTGGTGGTTCGGTCCCCAGCTCCTCCTGTCCACATGTCAAAGTTTCTTTCGGCAAGACTGTGCACCCCCAATTGCTCCAGATGGTCAAGCCAGACAAATTGCAACTTTGGATAAAGGCTCTACATAAATGGATCATTTGTCATTTTGTTCATGCTGGAGATGAAGAGGGGCAGTTTAAATTTGGTTTATTCTTCCCTACCATGACAGATTTATACAGACACTCTGCACAGATTTTACATGAAACATGATAGGAAACTATAAAATTCAGCTGTCTTGGTGTTTGTAGATAATAAATATTAAAGGACAAGGATCAGTTACATAAACTGTAATCTAGATATCCATAATTCATGCAACATTTATAATAGCACTCATACTGCATCATGTCAGCATACGAGTGAAAGAGCTACAACTGTTATTTGGTATTTTGCATGCTGAGATATTGCCTCTTAAGTGTACGATGAACGTCTGTTTCGATCATTCTGATGGTCTTAATTTGCATTAATGATTATAGTGATGACAAAGTTGCAGAAATCCAAAATTTGAGATGACACTTGTTTATACCTACTGAGAGTTTTGCTGAAGGGCACTCAGACAGCATGTGAAGGCAGTCTCTGAACGTCTGTATAAAGACTTAAACCTGTGACCTTTCCATTTTAGAACAGTCTCTCTAATTATTAAACCGTCCAACTGCACCAAGCCATCTGGTATGGGTCACTGTGTCTGACTATTCTCATGGCCCAAACCTCTGGAGCTGCAGACTGCTCACATGCTTTCACATTATCTTCTGGGTCTGAATATATCCTTAGGGCAACATACCAGCATTTTTATTTATTTATTTTTTTACTGGCGCGGGTCAGCCAGTTCTAGCATGGTTATGTTACTGCTGCTCTTGTCAAAAGCAATGAAATGTGGAATACATTTACAACAGCTGACCCCTCTGTCAGTTCAGCTGCTGCATTTATTCCACTAAATAGTGGTGAATGAATGCACGTACCACTTTTTCTGTCTTCCCTGTACTATTTCAGTGTCTTTGCAAGAATTGTGTGCAGACAGGGTGAAATAGCTGAAAGTGTCCTTGTTGTTCTGTACACTGTGCAGCCTTTCACCCGTTCTTTGTATACCTGAGCAACATCTGCCACTGTGTATAAAACAAATGTCACATTTGACACCTTCAGTGCTCCACCGTACCCCCATGGTGTAAAACTATTTCACTCTCTCCCAGGAGCAGGTCTTTACAGCCACGACATAAGGCATCTGCCAACACCTGACATCACTATTGCTTGAGTGGTTGAACTGAATGATCTTTGACATAAACCAGAAGAAGTTACTATAAAATCTCTGACTACAGTCCAAGAAAGAGAGGGAATTACAGAGATGGGGATATTTCACACATTAATCCAACCGCAGTCTGGTCCATCCATCCATCCATCCCACCGCAGCCTTGAAAGGGTGTTTGTGAGTGTGTGTGGCCGAGTGTGTCTGTATGTGTGATGAATCATACTCCCAGCTGCAACCTGGAAGGCCATTGTCTAGATAAAACCTGAAATGTGTTCACCCCAACTGAACAACAGAGCTGATTCAGACATGGGTGGAAAAACAAGCAGAACATGTTCAATCAAACATTTTGTTCTCTAATCTGAAACAAGCTATTCTGAAATACAAGACAATGAAGGATGGCAGAACAGAATGTGAAGCGGAGGAAGCGGAGGAGCTAAGTACATGGATAAACACACTTAGCTTTTTTTTGTTTTTGTTAGTTATGGGTTAATAATTTGGATCAACGTCACCTCCTTTTGTAGTTCTTTTTTTAATGTACAGTTATGTGTCCCCATACTCATCTCATTTGTGGGCTTATGAGTAACCTATAAGCATCTTAATGATCCATCAAAATATTTTGGTAAAAGTAGCAAAACCTCAAAGCTTTTTTTTTTAATAATTAATTTTTAATTTAAGAATTTTCCAATAATTAATAGTTGGATTGGGATTTGGTTTCAGTTCTACACACTGAGCAAAGGTAAAGGAGCCTCTGTTGCCCTCGTGAGAATTTGTTTCACCTCGTTGTTGTTGATAGCCAGTGAAAAAGCCATTAACAGAACTGGTCATATGAACATGACTACATTACTTGAACCAGCGCGCAAGTAAAAAGGCATGTGATTCAGAACCACTAAACTGAAGTAAAAACAGATTTTTTAACAGAGTGCTGAAGGAGAAAGACGGCTCTTTAGTCAAGAACCAGTCGTCTGCCGCAATTCACTTTGGTGCTGGTGAAAATGATAAGTTGTGCTTGCTGGCTATTTATATCAAAGGTCTTGAGCATGCTTGCTTCTAAGAAGAAAAATGTGCATGTTCCATGCCCAGCAGCCGCCTGAGTGAAAAACCAGAGCTGCTTCCTGTTTTGTTTCCTCTCCTGCCTCAGTGTATTTTTTACTATTCCCACAATAAGTAATGTGAGAAAATAAAGTTATTGACAACCCAAGAGGGTGTACACACAGCTGCACTTAGCATAGTATGGTACATAAAGCAGACTACCACAGTGTACAAGCTAGACTGACAGGCGCCAAAAGGCCTGTGGAGGTCATCCAATAAATCCAAACTTTTGCCTTTCCATTGGTCGGTGTACGTTGCATCAACTTTGTCTCGCCTGTCCTCCTGTGCCATTGATTGAGGAGGACATTTGAGGGAAGGGCATCTTTAATTGTACACAAAATAAAGCTCCCTTGACTGCTTTTTCCCCCTAGCCCGTTGTTGGATGGGAAGGGATTAATTAAGTACATCTACAACAGGCAGAGTTGACTGTGCAAGCAGTTAGTGATTATCTGTGATGGGTCTTGAGACCCAGGAGGGGAAAGGGCTGCATCGCTGTGCTGCTGACAAAATGCTGCCAACTTTCTATTAAGAATAACTGAATGTTAGTTCCATGTTAAAATCCCCCTTATTGTTTTGCAAGCTGCCTTTCATTAAAAAGCTTTTAAAAACTTAACAGTGTCTTTCATGTGATGACTTTGCCATCAGTGTGTTGTTGTGTGCATGTATGAATGGAAAGGTGTATTGTTTGGGATAGCTGTTTTTTCTAATCCATAATTTAGACCAATTGGCTGATGACACTGTGCTGTTCCTATTCACAAACTGAGTGTACGATTCAAGCATGTTCCTCTTTGTCCCATACAACACCATGATCTGACTGAACATATATACTGTAGCATTAATAGTGTGATGTAACCTCACATTTGTTCAACAGGTACAGGAAGTTTTACAATCCCGATTTATGGCAAATATCTTTTTTTTTTTTTTTAATCTTCTGTTAATCCTTGGATAATTCCAGTGTCAATGTCTTATGCATTGCATTGATTCTTTGGGAGCAGAATAGCACAGACGCAAGCTGCTGCCATGCCATATTAATCAGATTAATACTTTTTTCTTAATATGAAAATGAATCAATGTTTTACCACATCTGCAAAAGACTCATGAATAACACAAATCCATCATTAGAGGCTCAATTTTTTCCGAAAGTTGAGAAAAAGCATTTCAGTCACAGATGGTGAAACTGTTTGACATGATAGTGTTTTAACAGGTTTATTATCAGCTATAAGGGTGGTCCTTTGTGACTAGATTATTCATAAACCTCATCAATCGAGGCAAGCGTAGTTCACAAGAGCCACAATGGTACTTAAATTACTCTCCTCTTCTGAACTCGGTTTTGAACCAAAAGTCCATGGGGGCAGTCTACAGAAATCGCAACTGTTAGACACATTACAGCTGCCCATTTAGCCTGTGGACTCGTGGTGTCTGAGAGGCTTTCCAGTTCTTTCTATGATTGCACGCTGGTAAAAGGTTCCTAACCACCCTGCTGTTAATAAAACACTTCTCTTTTCTATTCCTGAAAATGCACAGAGGTGATGAAAACCAACAACAGATATGCCTAAATATTTAGAGATCCACTTACAAGGTATCTGTTTAAGGGCCTTATTGGTCAACCAACTCCTGCACAATAAGATTATTAAATATTTACTCATTTTACTATTTTACTTCACATTCTACTGGAGTCATGTTTCTAGCCAATATCCACTATCTTTTTAGTTTAGTTTGCTCTCCACAAACTCCTGAGAAAAAAATGTCTACAGTGCTTTTTGTCATTTGACACTGGGTAGGTAGCGTAGGTAGGGTGTAGTAACTCCAAAAACTATATAATTAAAGTGATTAGGATATTTTAACACTATTCTTAGATCATATGGCAAGTTCGACCTCTGTTTATCTCATTTTATTCAGATAGAGGTTGTAAGCCTTCTCTGTCCTTTGATATGTTAATGTCATGTCACGACAGTCTGCCGCAATAAAACAGACAAAAACCAGACACACAGCTGAGTGCTGGTGTTAACGTCTGCCCTGCATGATTCATAACAAATCGTTGTATTCCAGCAGCTTTGATTCTCTAGGTGCCTGTCAATCTGCATTCCTTCAAAAATATTTCATTCCTCTCATGGCACCAGAATGATATGGCCTTGAAACTGTTACCCCGCAGTCAAAACACATGCAGTAATTCAAATCTCTGCATAAACTAATGCTGTTTGACAAGCTTTATGATAAGATTACTTTTATTTCATTTTCCTACGTTTTCCCTCTTTTTAATCTCAGAACATTATGCCTTTGGCAATATCACAATATTTCACCTTGAGAGAGGCATTCTAAAAAAAGACAAAAATGAAATTCCACAAGATGGACGATTTTGGCCTGCAAAGCACCTCAAAGTCACATACCTTAACATGAAAAAATGGGGATGGTACCCTATCAGAGGAGAATGAGTTATTGCTGCAAGGCAGCCTATAGACAATCTGTCCTGTGGTATAATATGTGTGTAAATGATAATGTTAAAGGTTATTGTCATGCTTCGCTAGTGACTGAAAATACATTGCCTCTCTGGAAGCTGGCTGATCATTAACTCAAAGTGTCAGGAGACACACATTTGCTCAGTGGCATTCTCCAAAGCCAAAAAGGTATGTAATGCTTTTCCTCTAGAGAAAATCACAAAAAAGATGTTCTAGTTGTCTGATGTGTATCAGTGCTGAATATCTCAGAACAAACCACTGAATATCTGAAGATTTTGCTTTAACCTTGAGAAGTCAGTGTTTTTTCTTGTCATTTCTTTCACAACTTCCAATAACACTCCTTCACAAAGGTTCAGTATAATGTTTCACAATATGCATGCATGCATGTCAATTTCGAATTGAGAAATTACTAATTAGATAATAGTTTTATATGCTGTGTGCAAACATTGATTTTAAACTGTAATGGGAACAATAATCGACATTCAAACGCAGACGCAGACAAGAATGTATTTGTCAAAATCAAAAGCAATAAGAGAACAGGGCTAAAGGAACCGGGGACTTGTAATTACTGAACACAATGCAGCTTTGAGCTTGACCTTACAGGGGTGATGAATGGTGCAAGTTCTATCCATGACATACAAGCAGAGAGTCATCAATGTTTGTAGGCAACTGCAAGGTATGGGGTAATTAATCATGCAACATGGGCCTTGATTTTAATTAACAGTAAAACACATGTTCTTGTCCATCTTTAGGGACGAGGGAAAGGACTGGTTTGAGAGCAACTGTCTCAGCCTTTGCAATATTTATGATCTGACCAGTGCAGCTTTGCAGCTGTAATCTGTTATACTCGACTGAGAGCTGTCTACACAGCTTTGACATGAAGTTTTCACTGTTTCCAGACAGATATATCAATGAGTTTATGTTGGTAGGAAATTGTTTCAAATATAAATGTTCATATTTTTCAAATATATAAATACAAGTACATATAATAAACAAGTTAGTTTCACACTAAACTCAACACTTTGCCTCTCTTTTGATGCACAAACACAACAAACAAAGTATTGTGTGCGGTCTCTTGTTAACTGAATAACACATATTGTGTTTTGGTACACTACCACGCTCGTAATTCATTATTTCTATGAAGGTCAGAGCAGCTGCATCACACAATAATATTAATAATCAATAATCAGCAAGTCTCCAGTACTTCCTCTGTTGGGGCAACAACATTCTCCCAAAGTCAACAAAGAAACGGCCTCATTTCTGTTACCAACAATGTAGTTAATTTCCACTTCAAGTAAATGTGGCGTAAAATTACACTTGCGCCCTTGTCGAATGCAAGTAGCGGTAACTTTACGGCACAATACTGGCTGTGCATGACATGTCATCATAAATGTAAACAAACATAGTCTGTCACAGGCAATGGTTCGAGCACAGCTTCCCCACAATGTTAAAGCTAAACTGTGACAACCTCTGTGAGTTTATGCTGAGTCATTTTGGACTTTTTTTTCTGCATAAAAAAATGTATAGCTATAATTATCAATGAAAACAGGTCGAAAGCTATTACTAATTAGTGTCATATAATATATGAACGAATGTTTGTTTTGAGATGGCCTGTGCAGCTGCTCTGATGGCACATGATCTATGGGCCAACAAAACCCCTTGTGCAAAAAGATATGGGCCTGTTTAATGCATTGATTTATCACAGAGGAGCTCCAGTCGACGGTGCACTTTTAAAGAGAACTACACTGCGGCGGGTCAACTCATCACATCTATATAATCATTCATGTCATAGTATTCCGGCACAGACGGTGAGTATTCCTGGAAGCGCTGGGATGACTCCCAGCCATGTTGTAGGTTAAGTTACCGAGCCAGGGGGATAATTGTATCAAGAATGAAGGTGTTTCACACAGCTACGATGACACCTGTCTCAAATACAGGCAGCTCGGCAGCTGGAGGAACAGAAGGCCTTGATATGAAGAAAAAGTAGATGCTCCTCGGTTGGTTGACCCCAAAGCTTGAGCCAAATTATTTACAATCAAAGCTCCATGTCATATCTGTTTAACATTCAGGATAGGAGTTATATGCTGCAGTGGTGCTGAATGTCAATTGGAAAGACATTCTGTTCTGAGTGTGAGAGCAACGAGTAAAATGCTGGCAAAAGTTGTGAGAAATATGAAAAGTAATAGAAGGCAGCAGATGTAGTACTTTCACAGGGCACGGAGGTGCCAAAATGAAATGTCTTGACTTTTGTTGTCAAGATGCACCAAATGTTGCTTTATCAAATCATTAGGCAACGATGCAGCATGTGAACTAAGCAACCTTATGGAAGTTTCTTTATCAGCCACACATCTCAACATGTGATCGTCCACATGAGCACAACACAGTTATTTGCATCATTCGCTAAACTGTCACATTTATAGCTCATGCACATATATGGCTGATAAACCGGGCAAATGAGCGAGAGAGAAAGAGACAGAGAGAGAGATGGAGAGCCCTAAGCCAAACAAGTCAGGCAGCACAGAAAAGAGTCCCATGATAACAGCAAGAGTGACGCCTTCAGGGCTTTAAGCTGATGGCCCACGCTCCCATGACTTAAATCAGACAAAGGGAAGACAGCGAGTGCAGGGAGCAATAACCAAATACTTGACTCAATTCTGGATTTGAAGGTTTTTATAGCAACTCCTGGACAGTTTTTGCCATCCAACATGTTGCCACGGCGGCGTCATTTTCACTAACGTCTGTGACTCAATGCAATTTCTCTTTCAGCACTTCTTTAATTGGTCTTTCGGAAAAAATGAAATGTGTTCCTGGGGTTTGGGGGAAGTGGAAACATTTGTGGTTTCAACAAAGTTACAACAAATAATTTCTTTGCAAATGAAAGTCTTCAAGTGCATCTGTGATGGTACGTCATGACTTTTTTCCTTCCACATTTATGGCTGCCAGCCACACTCTCTTCTGATGTCTTTTCTAGATGTAGTGTCTGCCTTAAACCTTTGTCTGGCTTTTGTCTCGCTTCACTTCAGCTCTCTGTTTGAAAGTATTTTAAATGCTGAGTTTGCGTAAGTATACCTGTTGTTGCAGCTGTATATGCCACAGGCATTGTTGTGTGGGTTTTCAAGCGAGATGCCATTGCAGTAACAGCAGCGTCCACCTACTTCTTGGGATTATTCTACAGGTTTAAGATAACCACGAATGTACTGTAGAGCAAGGTTCTGATAAGCGGTTGTCTGTATTAATTGTATTTCATGTTCCAGCAGGTATATGAGAATGCATGTACATGCCATATGCACTCGCCAACAGCAGGGGGCCAAACCTTTCTGGGACCTATCTTACACAAAGAGTATTTGCTCGCTTCTTGCCGAAGCAGTTGTCATTTTCACACCCAGTGTCCATGTTGTGTAAGTGGTAAATGGACATGCACCCATCTGTGCATCCATGGGCATGCTGGTCTTAATATACAGGTGCAACTGGCTTTTAAAGAAAAATGGGAGAGGACACTTTGGTTAATGAATTTATGTCACACTCATAACATACCTATGATGAATAAAGAGACAACGTACAATCCCTCTGTGCCTTGCTTTGAGCCCAGATTATGCAGCATTTAACTCACAAAAGTAGAGTTAGACATGCCCTTAACGCACTTGCGTAATGCACTTTTGGTCATGCGCTATAGATTTAATTAGGGCAGTCTGTTCTTGAGATGAGAGATTAACTTCTTCTTTAGTGGCTTCATTTGTTTTGCTCTAGACAGCATAGTCGGCTCAGGGTTCACGTCAGCAACAGGAGAATGTCGTGGAATAGTTTCCACTCTTTGTTATGGAGGTATGCAGCTGTCTGAGGGCAGCAGATGGTGGACGGAAGCAGTGCAGGAAGAAAGGAACAGAATTAACCCAAGAAGGAAAGATGGAGGAATGAAAACTGAGGTAAAATGTTTAAATTATAGTTGACACTCATTCCTGGTGAACAAAGCCAAAGGTGAAACGAAGCTTTTTGTCAGATGTGGTATTCGTTTCACTTGACAAGGAAGTCGCTGTTTACTTTTTCTATAGCAAAGGGCGCCAGAATGTATTATTTGGATGTGTTCCACAAAACAAAGGAGGTGATTACAGTTAAACTAATTTTTTAAATGAATACTGGATGTCAAACAATGGCTTTGCCTGACAGACTATCACAGAGAAAGACCATAAAATACTAAAAACATTGTGTGCCAACAATGCATGTTTCAAAGCACAGGAAATGCACTGAATGTAGATTTTCAACCTTAATGAGTCACTTAATATCAGAATAAAAATGACTGTTCTACTTCTTACTTTTGGTTGGGTGTAGTTCTTGCACATGTGGCCACACCCAGCGCTGATGTCGTGGTGTACTGACCACACCGTGGAGTACACTGCATCACTGCAGCAAGGTGAGAAGTTAAAGCACTAGAGGTAGACAAGTGCAAAACAGCCAACATCCAACGAGTTTTGAATGCCAAAGCTGGATTGGGTTTTTGGTTTTATTGTTTCAAAACATAATCATAAAATACCTTGTCACAAATTGTCCAAATTGTATGACAGAAATCACAACAGGACTCGATAACAACTTGATTCGTGAAGCAGAACGTGGATCAGAATCAACAAAATTGCGATGACTGTATGATAAAATGATAATGCGTGCATTTAACCATAAATGTATTATCATGAGGCATGCCCTGCCCACGATATTTAACATCTTGCATCAGCATATAAATAAAATGCCATGTCTTATGAACTCCCAGCTCAATCCATAGTTCATAGTTCATTGGCTGCAGTGGAATAACTGTATTGGATTTTCCCATTACACTATGCAAAATTTAGCCATTAGCGCTAACCACAATTCATTCTGCAGAACATATGAAAGGGGCTGTTGCAGTTCATTAGCATAATATGGACACTCATGGTGCATCAATCTGCACCCATTACCACCCCACACCCCTCCCCACAGCCCTTGCCACTTACCCCTCCCACCTCACAACAGTAAAGTGACCAACTGTGAGGACAAATACGACCGCTCTGCTCATCCAGTTTGAAACTGGGATGTTATGGCAGATGGTAGAGAGGGGGAGAGGTGCATGACCCAGCATACTGATGAAACTAAACGGAATAAAAGCACGAGAAAGATGCTGGCAGAGAGTTAAAGGTGAGAACAGCATTGAAAATGGAGAGGGGGTCTCTGCCCGACAACAATCTCCATCAATGCATACATCTTAATGGCACTGGCTTTATTTAAGGTTATTTGATTATCTAGATTAAATTTGTTGATCTCTGTCTGCAGTCTTGTACCATATCAGTTACATTCCTATCACATCTGGCCCTACATTGGCATCAGGGCCTCGCGAGAGACACCATCGCACAGATGAAATTCAATAATGCAGTTTTAGGGCTTGAGTAGGATCTAATTTCATGCTAGGCCACTCATAAAATTGTTGTATAAGCTATTGTAATTTCAAACCATTATCCGTTTTTTTACATAGCTTGCACAAGCATTCTCTGTGAACACCCCATAAAACTCACGCTATGATTTAAACCAATCTCCATGCAGTCTTTACTGTTGATTACAATAAATCCTAATACGTGAGGTCCTCCTCTGTGTTTTATTTACTGTATTTATGAGTGCCACATTTGCAAATTTGGTTGAGTAAGAATCAAGTCAAACTAAAAAACATATTTCTGGTGATTGTAATTCTTGTTCTATGAGCAGGTTGCAGCCTTCTAACAAGACTCTAAGGTTCTTTGAATGAGATGTAGTCCCCCCTCCCTACACCTTGTTGCTGTTGTGCTGCTGGCGAGAAAGCAGCATGTCAGCAGCACCACACCAGCAGCAGTTCTCTGTCGGTGTCTCCGCTGGATCGGTTCACACTGGATCAATTCAGCCACAGTACTGATATGCCCTCAGAAGCATGTTGGCAGATCTTACAGCCCACTACACAACAATGTAGTGGATTTCTGGCTCACTCTTAATTAAAAGAACCTGGTGCTTCTCCTAAATCAAAAGAGACCAGCCTTTCCAGCCACAGGCTCCCACTGTTCCTGAGGCAGAAATTCTGAGTCATATCATTAGTCTGGCAACACTTCACGGTTGGGCTGTACATATTCACACTGTTTGGGCAGAATAGGTCCCAAGAAGACTAACACTTGGCACTGTTAATTTGGCACTACAGATCACTTTTTTTTTTTTTAATTTCTAATGAAATTTATCTTTCAAAAAAGATAAAAATAACAGTCCATTGCACACATATAGGCCAATGTGGATTTCTGCTACCTCAATATAGTGTGAAGAATACAGTGCGGAAACATGCTTTTAAAACATGAAAAACAGTGAAAAAAAAAAAAAAAAACTCTATGCAACAACATGCATCCATGAATAAGCCTCACTGATTTACATGGACTGACAAAGTTGCCAGCTAATAGCGTGGATACAACCTCTGCCTCTATTTGGCGGTGCAATTTTCTTTACTGTACATTTTTAAACACACTGAACTTGGTTAAGAACTTCATAAGCATGAAGGGAAACTTAAGTTAACAACAAAAGGCTGGATTTGACTGATACGAAGAAATTCAAACAGTCATGACACAACCAGCTGTCTGAACCTTCAAATCCAAAACACCACATCTAGACACCTCAATCAGGGGGTCAACATAACCATTGGCCCGCAGTCAGGACAGTGCAAATTTATGCAGGGCAAGTTTAGGATTCCCCAGTCTATTGTTGCTCCTGTCCCAACTTGTTTGAATCGTGTTTCTAGCATCATATTCATAACAAGCAGATATTTATAAAAATGAGTGAAGTTGATGAGGTTAAATGTTGAATATATTGTTATCAATTGATGTCAAAAAGGATTAGCAAATTATCACATTCTGTTTTATTTTACACAGCCTCACAGCTTTTTTTTGAAATCAGGGTTGTATCACAACACTAGTGTGTGACAATCACAGCTGGAAAATGAAAAGTGCTGTGAGGCAAACAAACTCCATTAATACATATAGCAGCGCAGCGGATAGACAGACAGTCTGAAAACATTGAATCAGATGCCCGTTTTTTTTTTGTTTGCCATAGCTTGAGGACTTAAGATTGCCTGCAATAGATTTACAAAGTGAATCTTTTTGTTGATTACTGACCATTGTTATGCTAATAGAAACTTTGTCAAAGGCTGTCACGGTCTCTCAAAGAAGATACAGAGGAAAGATCAGTTAAAGTGAAGTATTCAAGAGTGTCTCCAGATTAAAAAAAAATAAAAAAATTGTCATAGTGTGCCATGAATTTGTCACTCTTTAATTTAAACATTAACCAAATTATTGACTGTTTCATTTGCTACTTCAAACTCACTACGTCAAAATATCTGTCTACATACAAAATACATATCAAATGGCCATTCACAATCACTGGGCACGTGTGCAAACATAAACAGGAAGCAAGTTGTTGACTGCACTGTTACTGTACCAATGTACAATACCTTTATATCTAGCTGCACTGCTAAATGCTAAATAACAAAAATGCAAATGTATAAACACACTAACAGTAGGCTAATCAAAGCTATCACATATCAGCAAACTATATAACATTGATGCATCACAATGAATGGATTTACACACAAACACGCACACACTCTTGACCTTGTTACAGTCACACAAACTGGCCTTGCGGGGTCATACACGGAGACTTGGGCTATGCATGTGTGAGATGAATGACAGAAAAATAAAGCTGAACCCTCGCTGTCGACAATCTGTTCAGTGGCCAAAACTGCTTTGTACAGTGTCATTTTTGCACATCACTCTAATATAGACTTTAGGCTTACACTGCTACCTCCCTGTGTACAGTTCCTACTTCCATTTGGCTACATTTGCAAAACATGAATGGAACTGTGTAAAGAAGCAGATTTATACAAATACAAGTGATGAATGTCTCCAAAGGTGTTTACACAACTTCGCTCAACTGTACTAGCTAAACACTAAGGTTAGTTTTCTGTGGGACTGCTGTTCATTTCTGTTGAAATATAATGTTGCACACATACAGTATACCAATAAACCACACACTGTGCAGTGGATTTTTTCTTAAAATGTAATAGGAGGAGTTCTCACCTCAGATTAAATGACCTTGTCTTGTACAAACAGGAAGCTGACCTCAGAACAGTTAGTGGCACATATTGTGCCCTCCGGTTTTTGAGTTATGAGCAGTGTGACATCTCAGTCATGTGACAGCATGCCCTGCTGCCACTTCTACTCTTTGAACAACAGAATCCTTAATAGCTGTCATTGAGTGAGGCAGTATTAAGTTAAACTGTACAGAATTAGATGGAAAACTGCAGATTTAAAGTTCACGGTTTGGCTTTGAGACTGCATTGTGGTCAGGGCTGTTAGTGTTTCTAGAGAGCACTTTGTCATGAATCATATCAGCTGCAACAAGCAAAGTGTCCGTCTACATCAGTGAGTCACGATGAAGCATCCTTAAGCAAGAAACCAAGCCGTTTTTTGCTCACTCATGTTCTGGACAAGGACATAAGCTTAATTCCTGGGAATGCAAATGTGTACAATCCAGACATGCGCAACCAGAAGAACACTCATTAGGCCAAGCAAGGAATGTTTATTTATAATGCACAATTCAAAAACAAAGGAAATTCAAAGAACTTAAATAGTGCATGTATTGCAAAAAACTTTGTAAATGAGAAATAAGGCATAAGACATTAATTCAAGGAGCTGGCTCTTGCACTCATACGTTTTAGCAGCTACATCAAGAAGGAAACAATATTAGTGTGCACTTGGTACTTGCTCTTGTTCTTGCTCCTGTGAAATGTAGGTGAGCTTGAATCTGAAGTTTTAATTATGAAAGCGCTGCCAGTCTGTACACCGAGGTACTCAACAAGATCAAAGTGAATTCAAGACCCACCTACACTCTCGTTTCAGATAAGTTAGAGAGGAAAAATCACTGGAGTAAGCACTTCCTTTGTTTCAGTATCAGAATGTGTTTCAGGTAATGTGTTGGCTGTTTCTAAACGTCAGCAACCTTAGAAATTGTAATGTACTGTAACAAAATATTTTCACTGAAAACATTTCTCAAAACATTGTTGTGCAGTAATTAAAGATTTATATATTTATTTGAACCTGTGTCTGGCTCTCCAAATACACCACACAATGAGTATCACTTGAGGTCAAAGGAGGCTGCGTGGTGAAAAGAGTAAAACACCGCCCACCAGATTAAGGCTCGGTTGTCAAATACAAACGGTACCCATAATTAGGGAAATTGAACCTCATGATAAGTTGACTGTTTAATGGAGGGACTGGCTAACAGTGAGTCACTTAGCGGTTCGTTAGCGTGACCTTGGGTTGGCAGAATAATGAGGAGCCTAAAAATAACTGGCAAGAAAATTCCTAGAAGATTAATTATCAAAACAACAAAAATACCTAGTGTTTTACACACATTAGACACATCTCTCCTCCCTGGTCCATCCATCCAATTAATTTACTGTAAGCTGCTGTATCATCTCTAAGGATGGCAATCTGCACACAATAATGCAATAGCAGTGTTTTATTTGGAAACGTAATTGCTCTATAGATAGCCCAGAACACAACAGAATGTAATTAAACCCTAAAGGGCTGTGTTCACTTGCTACCACTGTATGTGCTTTCCTTTGAATGAGGTGATCTGGCACATCCGAGCATATTTTCAGCATAGAGATTACTCCACCCATGATGCCTCTGCAAGGCCAGCATTTATGAGGTGGCAGGGGTGAGCCCCTTCTAGCTGCTGCGTGGATCGGGTCTCTGAGGCGTGCAGTTGGGGGATATCTATCTCAGATCTGTCCTATCAGCACATCGCAAACAGACAGCAACGCCAGTGTGTGACAATCACAGCTGGAAAATGAAAAGTGCTGTGGGGCAAACAAACTCCATTAATACATATAGCGGCGCTGAGCACTCGATGGACACAGATGTCAGAAAACATTGATTCAGACGGCAGTTTATTTATTTATTTTATTTTTTTCATGCCATGACTAGAGGACTTTAGATTGCCTGTTATTGAAAAAAAAAACTCTCCTCAGGCTAATTCACTGTGAAAGATAATGGCTTTGCAAAATCGAATCATTTTGTTGATGACTGACTACTGACCACCGTAATGCTAATAGAAACCTTTTCCATGGCTGTTATGGTCTCTCAAAGAGGATCCAGAGAAGAGATCAGTTATAGTGACGCTGTCAATTGTTGTGGAATATCTCATCATCCAAAAAAAAAAAAAAAAAAAGTAAACAAAAGAGCTTAAAAATCACTTCACGTGTCCATTCGGGGTTTCACAGAAGACGACGATCAGAATCACAACTCGACAAAGCGTCATCGTAGATTAAGCTTTAGCTCGGTGCAGTAAGGAAGCTGTGTCAATGCATCAATACCAGAAATGCAGCTGGGGGCACTGTGGGAATGTGTTCGTAACGGCATACTAACGTACTATCCATCCTAAGTATTCCAGCTGCATAGCATGGGGATTTTGTGCATGCGAGAAATGCCTGGATGTGCAGTGTCAATTAATATGTCACTTTATCAAGTTTTAAGAATTTTTTTTTTTTCTGGTGAGAAAGTCACCATTTAGATTCCAAAATTTTACGATACATCTCCCATGATTCATCAACTATTCGACTACTTTCGGGAGTTTATGACCACAAAAATGCCGCAGCATGTGCTTGTGTCATTTAATTTAAGGTATAAATTAAGTGAGTAACTGCTTCATTTGACACCCTGTACTGCTACTGTATATCTTACTTGAAATTGAGAAATATAACGGTTGGACAATGGAATGCAATACAATCCAAGAGTCCTGTAAAGCAGTCATTTCTCAAATTCTATCAACACCAAGTATCACATATTAACTTGGATACTGTGCAATACAATGCATGTTGACATATAAACAAAAGCAATCACAGTGGAACATGTTGAATTAACATCTCTCTTTAAATTACTTATTTACATATTTAGGCGCTGCCTTACTTTTGGGTTCTCTAATTATGACAGTAAGCTAAAGAATAAATGAGGACACAGATGTGTCATCTTGAATAACTGAAATTTTATCCCCAAAATAGCAGTCACTTGTTCCTTTCAGACTTTGTTAATGTGTACCAAAGGATGCATCTGAAAATCAAACCACAGTAAACAAGAGATAAAATTAACACATTGAGTTTGGGAGGGGCAGTTTTCTCTGTTGTTGCCGTGGTTTTTGTTGCCAGGGAATAAATTTGACACACAGTGTCCTTCTGCTCCAGCTGGCTGGCTGCCCAGAGGGCCGCTGTGTCTTCTGTGATTAGTCAAAAGTGAGAAATGCAATTAAAATGGCAGGTAGCTGCTTCTTCTTGTTATGACAACTGAAAAGAGATGTGTGGTGTCACAGGCTCCGGCGCATCCACTGCTGCACAGTTTCTGTCTCTTGAGAGGACGAGCAGTACTTCTGGAGGACTTAACTGTGTTTATCCCCAATCGGGGATGTAATTTCCTTGTTATTTAATCTGCAAGTCGACTGAAAAGTTTAAACTCAGAAACAATGAGGTTTTCTAGAGTTCACTGAGTGGAGATGTGAAAAATTTAGGACCTGATTAAGTCGTTGTCATAACATGACCCAGTGCGCAGACAGTATGGGTAATGTCTTCACTGTGGGTTTCCACGATACAGTTTTAGCCCACTTCTCAGCCCAAGTGGCATTTGGCAAGAACATTGAAGGTACACAATACAGGAATTGTCTGCTACTGTTTGTAAATTATATAATTACAATGCCTAGTAATCTGTAGAGTTACAGTCAGCTGTCAAGAAGCCAGCAGCCACATTAGCTAATACTTCCTGTGCCCAGACAGGAGAATTTAACAGAGTTTTCCAATCTCCAGACACAGAAGACACAGATTACAGTGCTAGCCTGGCCGCTACCTTTTTATAAAGTTCAAATCTCACTTGAAAACTGTTAGTGGCTGCACACCCAGTAGCTTGCACTAAGCTATGCAAAGACAGCTAGCTGCTGGTTGTAGTTTCATATTAAACTAATACATGAGGGTGGTACTGGCCTCTCATTTAACTTGCGACAAAAAAATATATATATATATATACACATATAAACCAGAATCTTGAACAAGTCCTTTAAAGAACAGTTCAACGTTTCTGAAATCATTAAAAGCCACGTCAGTAGAGCAACCAATAACACAGACTCATCAACATCAGCTGCAAACCGTGCACATGGTAGATGAACTCCATGTCACGTTAATTTGACAAGACTGCAGCATCAGTCATCATAACCACCCATCAAATTCCCATTGACAAGGTGGGAATCTGTGCCATGTTGTTTGAATGCTTTGTCAATGGGAAGCTCAATCGATGCAGACACTCTTCAAGCAGGGCAAATGATGTTCTGGTTGACAGAGCTGCACTTGGGGGTCTAATATTTATAAGCAGGCGAAGCTGTCATATCTTATTGGGATGCTATTGTCATCTATTAAATCGCTCAACCTTTCCTCCTACTGTTTGCTTTAAGAGAGTTCATCAGTAAGAAAAACATCTCTGTAGCTTTCTTTCTGCTTTACTCGCTTCATGCTCACATGCTGTCTCTGTCTCATGCACTCTCCCTTTTTCTCTTGAATTGATGGAGGACGTCTCTGCAGACAATTTATTAGGCTAATTCACAGAGCTTCTAACAGGGAAAGCAGTTACGACACTGCAGAGATGGTTTGACCTCTGATTCCTGTGCACCCCACTGGATGTCCTGGTTTTGAAAGGCTTCCCAGCAAACAGTGGTACACTGAACAGTTCCTGTTGGCTGCCCAGTACACAGACGTCTGCTAAACTCCTCATGTGCAATGATCAGAGTTTGGGAAACATTCGAGCCATAAAATAAGAAAATGTAAGTTTTAATGGATTCACTCTGATTTCTTTGTAAACATCAAGGAGAGATAGAATGCTTGATCTTTAATTTATTTATGACCTTTCTTACTTTGTGTGTTCACAGTTCTAACCCACTATTTTTACACAGAGATCGATAGTTCATCTTATCTTCCCCTGTCTGCTGTAGCATTTTAAACCATGGCAAACACATCTGGCTGACCATGTCCTTGTCTTAACTACAGCACATTTCCAAGACGCTTTTCATTTTCAGTGCAAATGCCACACACAAAAGCAGAGCAATTATTTTGGACCTCATTCAAAGAGCACTTTCATCCTGTGATTTGAAATGCTTTCTACTAATAATTGTAATTCAGAACAATGTGTAAGTTTTTTTTTTTAAGTATTTGACAAAGTAGTCAATACAATAAGCAAACAGTGGTGTTTTTCTTTCTACCATACAAAAGGTCACAGCTTGATGTCCATCTTCTCTGCTTCAAGAATTCAAGGATTGCTGGTTGGTACATGCACACCACAGGATGTACAGTTCAAAAGTAAAGTGACAAACATTAAACAAACAAACAAACAAAAAATCCATGTGTATGTTTCCATTTCTTTACACAACTCATTTTTGGAGAAAAAACATCTGTCACATAATATCATGTCCTACCTATTTTACCAAAGACATCAAAAACATATCAGCCATAAAGACTTGAATATATTTTATGAAAACTGAAAATAGGAAGAACATTTTGAGAACTGTGGGGTTTATGTAACCATTTGTAACATTGCAAACATCAAACACTGTCCTCACTATTGTATCAGAAAGAAAATCCTCATATACATCCTATATACTACCTATATAACTATTAACTGTTAATTCAACATTAACTTACATTTCACAAACAAAGTGAAAAAGTATTTGCTAATTGCAAACTAGTCTTGCAGTGGTAGGAAAATGTCCGTTCATATGACAGAGTCAAGGTTCCCCATAAAAAATACACACAGGCGTGGCATGTACAGTTTCAAGATCCCCTAAAACCACCATTTCCCTTGCTAGTGCCTATAGAAGGTATAATATCATTAAATATTTAGACAGTTGTGAATTGTGGGCTTGTGTTCTGATTGGTATGGTCATATTCACGTATCTTTACGTGTTTGACAAGAGATTTATAACTTGCCAACTGCTGTATGGTAATGGTGCACACACACTAAAATTAACTGCCCATAAAGGTAACATATGGCCACATCAGCAAAACGTAGATAAACACATGCCAGCTATGTGTCTGTTCCAACACCATAATGGATTCACTTTTTCCAGAATATATTGGGCTGCTGTGATCTCCTTAGTGTTTATCTCATTGCAGCATGAATATGAATCACTCTTTTGTGACCCACCAACCACCCAATTTAAACTTAAGATCTGCTCTCTTTCAAAGGAGCTTAGCTGCCGCTGATATGAACTTTGTCCCTGACTTTTGAATCATTCACAAATCCCCTACCCATAGTAGCAAAAAATATGGTGTTCATTTTGTTGTTCTTCTTTAATTCTGCCAACCTCCTGCGACTCCATTTATATTAGTGGAGTCTTCACTGTACTATCTTGGTATTGCCATGTGACCGAACTGTAATTTCACTTCTAAATTTAATTAGCATTTCAAACGCATAACAATCCCCTCTGCCAATCCATGTCTCATTAGTGGTCTCTATTGAAAAAACTCTGAAGTTGCTTCATTAACATAGGTACGTCCCTCTGAGCTCCCATGGTTCTTGTTGATGCTGTTTCTCTTCTGGTGTTAAACAGAATTAGAATACCATTAGTTGCTGGATAAGGTTGAAAGATGAAATGCTGTGTTTTTATCACTGTTTCCCTGAGGGACACTGTGTCAGCAGGAGCAATAGTTGCCTGTGACTGCTTAAATACTCTGCCGCTGCCGAGAATATCTATAAAACCTCTCATTTCTTGATGTTTCAGCAAAGGCCTATTGTCATATTTAAGAAATATTGGCACATTTGGAAGAAGAGACACTTCTTTTTTAGCCTCTGTCAACTTTTAATTGATTAAAAAGAGAGAGAAAAAAGTCAGATTCAGCCTGTAGCCAGGCTATGAAAGCTCTCACACTCACTATTGTCAGTACAACTGCACTATACAAAATGAACTGCTGAAGACGCAGCAGTACACCACGAGTAGTAAAACACTGGATTTAGCAAGGACTAAAAAGCGAAGGATGGAAAATAATTCAGCCAAAAGAGGAGGATTAGAGGAAACATCTGTTTATATAGAGAGACAGATGTCCTCAAAAAGTTTAATACTCATAATAGTATCTGTCTGCTGATTTCAAAACAGATTACATTGTCAGTGTGAGGACAGAGGAAGGTTTATATATATTTTTATTTTATTTTATTATTATTTTTTTTTTTTTACCCAGTGAAGAGGGAAATGAATATAGTCCAAGAGATTTTCAGTGCAACAGTTCGCCAGAGCAGTGGCGCAGGGAGGTGGACAGTTATTTGGCAACTACAAAAATCACTTTTACACCGTTACAACAAAAAAATATTTGAAGAATATCTGAAATATGTGAAATCCTCTCCTTTACAACTATCCTGTTAACGTTTAGTAAATGTTGAGATAGCTGGTCTTTAGTGAAGAGTTTTAAATCTTCAGTCTCTCTGAAATCTTAAAGTACAGGCCATAGATCAGCACTCTAGGAGATAAATCCAGTGTCTTCCTTAAGACAACAGGACAGACGCTTCCAAATTAATCGAGAAAATATGTTGCTTATAATTCCCCTCCAGAGCGACATGTTTAAGCTTCTTCTGATCTGATGTCCCATATCAGCGAAAAACTGATGCTAAAAATAACTAACTCTCATGTAGATTTCTCATCTTTCACAGCTGTGTTAAGGTTTGGTTGGGTTTAAGCACAAAAAAATGCGGTTACGGAAAGTTCATGGTTTGGGTTAACATAACTAGCTGGTTAATGTTCAGGAAATTGTGTGGTTTGGATTAAAATTACTGCTTGACCTTCGTTGTCAAGGTTAAAATAACAGCATAATAAGGTGAAGGAATGATCATGATCAAAGGCAACAGGACAGTGCGTTCACTCCAACCTCCTGCAGACTTTGTGGCTCTAAAGCATCACAATACGTTCTTCACTGCTCCCAGCAAACTAAATTCAGAGCTCCTATGGCTGCTGCAGGGCTTTGGCCAACTTGCACTTACAAATGTTGTTTTGGGCAGTTGCTAAAAGAAATACTGCCATTTTTCTTGTGAGAAAGTGTCACAGTCGAACACAAACCCTGACTGAATCACATGACTGAATTTGGGCTTCTAATTGGCAGTCGAATGATAATCAGTCTGACAGATTATTGGCTATGAAATTGAGCATTTTTCTAATTATCAGAATAGTTTTCATTTATTTTTTTTATACCCGATAAAATACATCAATTTTAAAATGCACTACTTTGGTTTTGATGCAGCCGCCTCTCTCTGTCTGTACTTGCCACTCTGTCGTCTCACTCAATGCCCCACCCCCAGCACTCTCCGACTGTTACACATCATGAGTAATAGCCTATTACCACTGACGGCAATTGTGTCACAGATGGGCAAAGGGGAACGCATTCGTAGACCGGAGCTGTGTCTCGAAGGTAAGGCGGCAGATATTGCTGAAGCTGCAATAAACATCACAATCCTCCAAAGTTTCTTTGATGACCACCCTCATCTGTTCCAAGTGAGCATGTCTTCACTGAAGTGTCTGTTATTCATGAGAACAGGGACCGTCTCATGGAAGAGCTGCTGAGCGAGCCGACCTCAGTACCACAACCTGATGCTGCTGAACTGGGACTTTGAGAAAGACTCAAGTTTAAATTTGAATTCAAGTTTTTAGTTTTACTTTGATGACTTTATAAACTTCATTTACATCTTCAGTTAATTTTACAAGAAATGCTCCCAGCTCTTGTTTTTAAAAAAATGTGAAATTTCTAGAGTCCCAAGAATAAACACTATGAAGCTGCTTATATTTATATACAGACTTAATATCGGTTTAACTCATTTTTCTCACATATTGACTGACAAACATTGTTAACAAATGCTGAAATAACTCTCGCAATAAGCTGTCAATTCTTTTTTTTTTTTTTTTTGGTCCGATAAAAGTTAGCCTGGACATTAAACACAATATATTTAAGTTTGGCCCAAATATAAGTATTTAAGCGACGTACCTTGGAGACACACTGCTCTCTGAAGCTGTCATTTCTTATTTGAAACTTCAGTTAGTTTAACTGAAGAGAAGTGTGATAAATTGCTAATGTTCCATTTAAATGTCTTTCTGCTTCCACGCTTGTATCTACTTCAAGTGTGAGTAAAGTTCTGACATAAAAGAGACAAGGATTTAAGAAGTTATATCCCTGGAGTTCCTCGGCTTCTTGCAGTACAGTCACTCCAGCACTGTCTGGCTCATTGCTCTTAGACCTAAGCTCATTATCCCAAAGACTTAAACTGAAATGTAATATCACCACTGGACCTCTTCTTCTACAGGCAGATTTATAATTCATTCATCGCATTTTCTCCGGAGAAACCAGTGCCCATGCAGGACTTGTAGTGGAAGGTAATTCAATTAAAACCAGTTCACTTAGTGGGACGACTGAGGAGTGCCCTTGATAAAAGTTGTCCAGCTAATGACAAAAAGTCAGCACATAGTTGATCTCCAGCAGGGGATCAGCTGCATAGATGATGTGTTGATGGTTGACATTTCCTCCAAAGCTTCATCAAGCCTGTATCCGTGGCCAAAGTCACACTGACAACGACAACCCCAATTCCCAAAATGCTGTGATGCTGTGTAAAACATAAATAAAACAGAATATGATGACTTGCTAATCCGATACTCAATTGAAAGCAGTACAAAGACAATATATTTAATGTTTGACCTCGTCAGCTTCATTGATTTTTGTAAATATCTGCTACTATTCTGGATTCTTGTTTTTGAAATGCCATCACAGCGGCTTGCTAAGTTAGCTAGTCTAAAATCACTTGGCAGGTAAAAGCAGTGAACAATTGATGATTTTTTTTTCTTAATGTATATTCCTTTTTATTAAATAGAGTACAAATGAAAGCAAATGAAAGCTCCACTTACCGCAATCAGTTATTAAAAAAAAGTTTTTTTATGGATGTTTTATCCCATTTGAATTCGAGACGTAGAAATTAAAAAATTAATTATTGATTTTGCCTGCGCTGTTATGAAGTGTAATTGTGGAAAATCAGAGGCACTTTGGTGAAGTAGCTAACCAAAGTGAAGCGGCACAGATGAGCCACTCCATTAAACCATCAGCCCTAACTCTAGATACAGCTCAGCTTTAAACTAGATTGTGGCTTTAATAGATAAAGCCTATAAAGTTTGGATTGAAATTTACCTTTGTCCTACTGAAAATAATGAATACACAGCATATGAACATGATGGCACAGAAACTGTGGTGTTACAAATGAGTGATTATCAAAATAGCTCCATGGGTGATGCCCCCTTTTAAAACGTCAAGAGCACATCACAACACTTGATGGCAGTAAACTGTTATCATAGCAATTTAGTTCTTATTTGGCTTGGAAACCACATTATGTTCTTGCTTTTGCCAAACAGCAGTCTGCCACTGCACACTAAAGCAATTATTTCCCACATGTCTCTATTCTTAAAGTGTTCTGTCTTCTTTGTCGTAGTTTAAGATGGAGTAGGGACACTGATGTGGTTAGGGAAGACTCACATGTACGTGTTAAACTGGATAACATGAATAACTCTGTCTCTCGCAGGCAGAATAGTGTGCCAGGCCTGTTAGCATTTAGACCGCTTTGTGTATTAGACCACATGCTCTTGCTAACATAGTGTTCTCTGACAGCGGGGTCGCCTTAGATTGAGAGCAAGTCACAAGCCACAACTAACACCCCCATGCTCCCTGCTGGCTACTAATACATTATAGAGCAAGCAGCTTTGGACATTGGCGTCTTGTCAGTGGCAGTTGCAGATAACTTTATATCATACAGTGCGTGGTGTGTGTTTTGATTTGGGTCTGTGCCTCTCTTGGTAATTTCCTGCACACGTTCAACTGGTGGAACACAAAATAAAAACAATACAAAGCCGCATGTCAGTGTGTCAGTACGCGCAGAACAGACGATACCAAACACAAGGAGAGCTGTATATATATAAGCATGCACTCTAGACTCCTGATAACAACACGATAATGATGGGAAGAAACACAGGAACATTTAAGGGGAAGACATGTGTTAAAATGTGGATTATAGTAACGACTTGGAATGACAAACAATACAGCTTAGCACAACAAAGTAGCAAACGTTGCACTTTGTTTATATGCTTACTAGAGCAGGGTTATATGACTTAACCATTTCTCCAACAGCACATTTCATTGGCTCATTTCTGAATACTATGTATGTTGCGTGTCTGATTTATGAGTCTACGGCTATTGTTACAAATCTCCTTGGCTTCACTTATTAAAATACAGAGGGCTTTACATAAAACGTGCAAATTAGATTTGCTTGAAATTTGGATTAATTTGCTTATTTCATGTTTTTAAGCCTATAGCCTGAACCCATACATTATTTCATGTTATGTAATTATGTATGTGATTTTACAAGGTTTCCATATGAGAGCCGGAGGTGCTGTATTTTCCACCTTTGGCGTGTAGTCATTTCTTTCTTCATCTCTCAAATATATTGCATTTTTCCTAATTCAGCTCTCCCTACACAGAAGGGGGTATCCTAATTGGATACAGAAAAATAATGTAGGCCTATAAATGAATACCTGATAGCTTTTGGGGTTATTGGTACTTTCTGCATTCACTCATTAATAGACTGCTGTGAAATTAGCTGTAATTATGCATTCTAATGCCATGACTACGACTCGCTGTGATCAGCTTTTCTGCTTTCATTCAGTTCAGGTTTGGTTCTGGTTTATTTGCTTGATTGTCAGAGAAAGTATAGCCTTTCAGACCTGGGCATGAAGCATAAATGGCATCATTATTAGTTGCATATAGCTCAAGCGCTAACAGAATACACAACATCAAATGCACCGTCTAACAACAATTCTTTTTTTTTTTGGACAAGTACATTCATTCTTGATTCTTCACTATCTTATGTGATATTTATCTATGTTTTGTGCCCACCAGACATTTACACCAAACATGACATTTAATAAGCCCGGTTTTGGTCCCATCAGACAACAGCCTCAGATAATAACCTTCCACTTTATTTCAGTCTCACATGCTTTTTGGTAAACACCCTCGCCTGAATGTCAAATGAGGTTTGATGGGGATTATTTTTTTCTTATAAAACACACAGATGATGCACTGTCAACTGTAGCAATTTAAAAAACAAAAGTGGCTACACAATTTTACATTTTACATCTGTATTTGTAAGTGCCAGAATGTTAAAGCATGCATATGCTGCTAATACATTTACAGTGTTTGTTGTACATTTGAATGTTGGTTTTATACCAGTGTGACTCCGTTTGTTCTGGTCAAGGCTCCAGTCATCTTTATTGAGCCCCATGCAGGAAAACCAGCCTTTTCACACACCTGGCCTAATAAACTCACAGTACTCTCTCTTTGAAGCAGTGGAAATGATGTTCTTGCTATCCATTGCAAGACATATTTTATCCCGACCCAAACACTTGAAAAACGATCCAGAGTGGGGTGGTGAGAGGGAGTAATAGAAGTTATTAATGAGACAGTCATCCTCGTCATAAAATCAGATTAAATTTGCTACACTGAAAATGGACAGGGGACGTTAACCATTGCATTCGTCCATATGGGTATAGATTATATACAGTGCTTCCACCCCATAAAGTGTGCTTGCTGACTTTGTAGTCTGTATGCCGAAGCCCACTTAATAGATCTGATGTAATGGTAGGTCTCCAGTTAAGTGGTAAGTGGACATATTTGCCGATCTTTCCGGAAATAAGATGATCCTGTGTAATTTTTCCTTTTAGAGATTTCTTGAAAAATTTCACGTTTATCCGGAGTTCTAACGTCTCAATTTCGAGGATTTGCTGTTTTTCTTTGACTAATGTTGGACTATTGGATGAAACAAGCTATTGGGAAAGCTTGGGTTTAAGGAAATTCTAGTGTGTATTTCTTCACTATTTTTTCACATTTCATCAAAGTAATGATTGTCAGATTGATCGATAATGAAAATGATCATTAGTTGCAGCCCTAATGACATCAGAAAATTATTTCCCCAGATAGCAAGAGGAATTACAATTTCCCACTTCTGTGGCTTGGCCAGGTGCCCCATCAAAGACAACTGAAAGTGGTCGCAGGGGGAAACTGGGAGGGGGCCCATGTTCTTGTCACAGAACTCCTACTGGTTGGACCTGTGAAACTTTAACCCTTGTGTGTATGACGCCCTCCTGGTGATGCTACACACTGGCAGGTGAGAACAAGTGGTTGACAAATCTGCATGGAATGGAAACATATGGTCGTGTTTTACACCCCTGAGTGTCAGTCGTAACAAGGACTGCAGCACAAGGGAGAGAGGCCATGAATTATGTCAAGGTAAATGCCTAAAAACAACAAAAGCATCCTTATGTGTAAAACTATAATGACCATTGTGGGTGTAACGGTACACAAAATTCACAGTTCAGTTCAAAAATATGCAGAAACAGTTTCGGCATTTTACTTTTTTTTTTTGGACATTCAACAGAGGCTCATTGGCTGTCATTCTTCAGGTAAGAGCGAAGGCGCCAAAATACTGTCATATTTTCAATGAGAAAAAAAATAAAAAAAATAAACAAGAGTGCACACAGTGGAGTGCAGATCTCTATCTGGCTGAAATACAGGAAGATGGAATTTCTTGATTAATCACAATCCCACCACAATTGCCAGATGCAAAGACTTGTTTTTTTACAGTATAGTGTAAGTTTTCCTAGATAGACGGATGCAAAGTCTTTTATAGTGTTTATTAATTAACGTATAATGTCAGTTTCCTGATACACTAAATGGGTGTTGTTTTTTTTTTTTTTAATACAGCGTTTAAGCGAGCATCCAGTGTATGCCTAACTGTATGAACTGAATAAGGACACAATAAGTAGGACAATAAGTACCCAAAGTTCTCAATTTACATTTACATTGTTGTTAATTTATAACGTTGGTTGTGATGCAAAAAAAAAATAAATAAATAAATAAATAAATAAAGCCCCTCTCCCACTTTTTTTTGTTTGGGAAGGGAGAGGATACTCTCTTCCCATTAGTAGTGGTAGTAGCTAGTAGCTAGAAGTAGCTTACCGAACCAACCGTCAAATACTGAAGGGTTTGGGACGAATACACATACCATTACAGGTCAGAGGGGGTCTGACCATACATGTGAACAGTTTGCCTTCCAAATGGCTCTGGCACACGGAGAGCAATAATAGAGTAGCCTTTTGACAAATGTCAGGTCTTGCAAACCTCCACTTTGTGCGATATGTCATTGAATGATGTGCACCACTCTTCTTAAATATTGCTGGGCACTTCATATTTAAAAGCCCCCTCTCAACAAATCGTTTTCTGACAGGTTTAGTGTGTACGCCCTGGGAGCAACATCTGAAAACCACGACATGGCGACGGCAAGGCAAAGACTTGAGTGACAGAATAATTCTCCATTAATAGAGCAGGTCACTCAAAGATCCTTTATTCTGTCACATGAAAGTCAATGCAGACTTGAGATATGAAACAGCAGCAACTTACAGTTTAAGGAAAATCAATACAGAAGTGGAAGATTTAGGGATATAACAAATACAACTTATTTAGTAGGTTATTTATTTAAGGCATATTTCACAACTTCTGAAGCGGGGAAAGATGGTGATTCAGCTTACTGAGGAGGCTTTATCATAGTGATGTCAGTCACTCTGTCACTTCAAGAGAGCCCGGCATCTCGGTGAGGCTCACGCCGAGGAGAGCGGGCCCTACCAAGCATGAGGTTTCTCAAGGTAACCAACTCCTTCTGCTGCCATTCAAAGCGAAGCCACACAAGGTAGCAGGGAGAGCTGAGTTAAGGTTGTGCATTGTGTATGTTCACCTACCTGCACCTGTTACCTACGGCATTTTGAAACAAGGAGAAGCACCAATTCAGCTGGCCGAGCCACTGGCTTTAAGTCTGGCTGAATGTCTATTTGCAAGTAATGTCCCATTGTTGCAGGATGCTTATTAATACATATTACACTATTACTACACACTTTTTTCTCTCTCTAGCATTATATTTGAGGTAGGTCCAAATGTTAATTATTATTTCCGACCAAGTCCCGCTGTTGCCAGCATGCATTTCCCATTTGCATCTCATGTTGCTTTTCGATGTCCTTCATTTTATAAAAAAGGTCTAAATAAAAACTAAATTAATCCTAAGGCTGTTACTTTGTGTTGTATTTGCTTCCAGGAGGAAAGCAAAAACGAGTTGCATTATTGCTTTGGTTCACCCTCACTTTAGCACTGTGAGGTCTGCTGGTAGATTTTGTGTCTTGCAAAAGTGTGTCATGCCTCTAAAATAGGCTGAGAACCACTCGACAGGGGGTGGGAAAATATGGAAATCTTATGGATGCTAGCTGTCAACCACAATATATAGAAAGGAGACTGTTACTCAGGAAAGGTAAACAAAGGGAAAAATACATGGGACTCTGAATTCTAATTGAGAAAGATATTCTTTTGATGTAACTTGAGAGATCTGAGAACAGCTTTTTTGAGCTAATTACAGAGTCATGGCAGAGATCTAATTACAGTGATGCTAATGAGCCTTGTTTATTCTTATCTGATGTCAAAATGAAATTGGTTGAAATTCAAATAAAGGTGCCGGCATCTTAGCGTCTTGCCAAGTGGGGTAAGTAATGTCAGAAATGTTATTGTTTTCAAGTGATGGATTTGTCTGGTTATTGTCTTCACTTGCGTCAGAATGGAGAGATTTCACATGGTGTACCTTGATGTCGCAATTACAACACAACATTTAGAGTGTCGCCTCACAGCACACACAGCAATGCAACAATTTCAATGTATCACATTTGCATAAACGTGCTTGCCTCATGCGGTGGTCTATAAAAAAAATAAAGTATGTCACTTTGCTGATCTGCTTATTCCCTGTGTCTCACCGTGTGTGTGTGTGTGTGTGTGTGTGTGCATGTCTATCCATGTATGTGATTGTGGTTTAGTTTTGGAGGGTTTGATTAAAATGCCCTCAGCAATCTGGAAGACGACTGCTGCGGGTTCTCAAGGGGTCTACCGACCAGGCAGAGCACCAACTCCCGGCTCCGGCCCCAGTCAATTTGAACATGACTTCAAAAGGAAAGTTTATATTCTCAATGACCTTGAACGAATGAACGCACCCATCCTGTATAACGAAAGCCCAGCTTTTTATTAAGGAAATAAATATATAATAACACACGCACACACAAAGAATATCTTAAGTTAATACATTGAACTTTCAACTGAGGCTTTGCAAGTAAAGGCAGAGTATCCCAGCTATATCCATCAAAATACACACCGAAGACTGTGCTAGTCCTTTTGAGAAGTACTGTACATTCACAATAATACCATGAGTCCAAACTGTCAGTGACTTCATCACAGGTGCACCAGCCAAACAAATATGGAAATACTACATGCTTTGGAAAAGTGGATGAGGTCTCCAAAAGTAACTATACATGACAAATGCTATTCGCTAAATGGAAACATTAAAAACAGCTACACATATTTCATATTCTTCATAAAGAGCGCATGTTGTGAACTTCCCAGGGCTGGTAGTGATTACAGTACTGACATTCTGTAGCAGCCGACAACTAAACAGGACACAAAAGACACATACATGCCACAAAACCTTTGAGAGGTCAAAGGTTAAACTCCAGCTGCAGTCAACATGTTCATCAACATCCTGACTGCAGAAGATGTCCAGGATGTCCTTGACCGATTGAAACCCTGCTCTGATTTCTTTTTTATTTTGATCCGTGTTTCTGCAATCAGTTCCAGAAGTAACATCATTTATGCCTCTAGCACATGAGATACTGGAAACTGCAGTTTTACATGAGATTTCATAAAAAGGCTGCTTGTTGTTTTACAGTTTGCGTCCTGGTCCGGGCTCCTTTGAAAACGTATTGAATGCATCAGTTCACCTATTCACCTGGCTAGATGGAGGATTAAGACAAAATGTGATTAAAAATAACACAATGTGTATCATCCCAAACAAATGCAGACGTGCTGCAAATGAGTTATGTTTTTTAACGGTGTTAAATAGATCAGATCATTCACTGGTTCTTATTGACCTGCTCAGCAGAGGATGTTATTCCTGAGGAAGTTCAATGTGTTGCAGCCATTAAGGCTGTGACAGAGAGTCTATCGTGCACTCATCCAAAAAAAAAAGGATAAACTGAATGACGAAAAAGGAGTGAGCTAACTACATGTCACTTAAAAACAAAATATATATAAATACAGTTACCCCTCCATCTATAATACAGCATATTCCAAATTTTACATAGTTGTCTGGAGGGACCGTTAGTGTTTCTCTGTGAAGATAACCTTACAACCCTGGCAGGCGTAAAGAAGCACAGTGACTTATAGTTTGCATAGAGCTGAGGAGTTGAAAATTCTTGCTATCTATGTGTTGGAGTAAGATGTGAACCGCAGTGATTTATACAACAGTTACTCATGGGCCTCAATAAATCAGGACATCTAATTTGTACAGGAATGAAATATGTACAGTATAGTCAGCCATTTTCTGTAACAGCGCCATGTGGCTACTATGGCTATAAAGAGATTACTATGACATCCTTTACACTTTGGTGACAGCTCACCCGGACACAGCCTTGATGCTCCTCTAAGAAGGTGTCAATGTCGACATAAGAAATTCTTTATGAAGGTGAAAACGTTACTTGACACCTATTGAAGAAAAAAAAAAAAAGAAAGAAAGAAAGATTCATTTCAAGAGGACGGCGTGATCTCACCAGCATGCTGAGTGGTGGTTTGCATACAAGGTTTTTGGGGAAACTGAGGAACCGGCAGCACTCATATATCACAGTCAGGGATTACGGGCAATAAACATTCATCTTCTCACCCTCTTACAGCGATATTTTAAAGTCAATGGATTAGGGCAGAGCATGCTTGTAATCACTAGTAGGAGATAAAGAGAGTCACATCTTCAAATGCCTCCAATTAGAGGAGATGTACTACCTGTCAGGCATTTAGCTGCGCTTATCATATCATTTACATTCGTGAGCTGCAAAGTCTAAATAATAGGGTTGTGTCATTAAAGTACATAGTTCCGCTTTTATAAAAGCTATCCCCATCCCTGGACAGTTTTTAGCTGAACAGAATCGTTACAGGTTGGCATCTAATGTAAGGAATTAAAAAAGAATCCTTTGGTGACCTATCAGTGCATAATTCTTCGAGGCACAGTATGTACTTTCCTCTATGCAGATTGACAAAGAAAAACAAGAACCAGTGTTGCATAACAAATACATGGTTTATCGTGTCTAAGCAGTTGATGACTATCACACTCTGAGATAAAATCCCTCCATTATCAAGTAAAACCCCTGCGGTGCAGTGCTCACTCAAGGGACAGCATTTCTTCTTATTCCTAACAGCGTTGACTCAAAGCCTTTACAGATAACAAGAAAGGTCTAAGGCACGCATTTCCATTTCAACTACTCAGTTTGACATATAAATATGCAGACTGACATCCTTGAATATGATAAATGGTGAGACTGTGGATTTTCATTCTATACTGGTTTACTTTGTTGGCATATCTCCAACATCCTTCAGTGGAAGCAACACAAAAAAGACAGATGAATATTTATTCTTTTACACTTTGATTTATAGAGGAAGTTCACAGACACAAAAAACATATGAACCCTCAAATTATGATGCATAATTTGATGAAAGGCATCAACAAGTGCTTTACAAAGGCTAATAAAGGAAGTAATAAGTGCTTTATAATAAAGAAAAGAGCCAATATGCCACTAATATGGATGCAAATAAACAACTAGTCAATGGTAAATATGTGAACCTCACAGGTCAACATAAAGTGCTACCATTAGTTAATTTTCCTGTTGTATTTTGTTAATTTTGATAACCCTAGGTATAGAACACTGGGAAGCATTCTTTAAAAAAATCATGCCACAGAGATACATGAATATATGCCAATTTCCCTGCTGCATATACAAAAGCTCTATGTGTAAAAGAGCATTGATATCTGGGAGAAACTTCCAAACAATCCTTTGAGCAGGTGGAGTAGCAGTCCAGCAATAATGCCTGCATCTGGCATTTGTATGTTGAGCACACTGCCTGAGTTTCTGTACAGATGGAAGCAATGAGGTGTAAGAAGCATTTCTGCTGACAGCACAATTGTTTTCTGGCATGAAGACAGTGGCGGTATAATGCCATGTGCAATACATAGAGTAAACAGGGAGACATCTACAATGCTGCACATGTAAAAGATAAATACATAAATAATATACATTGCCTAATTCTAGGTTTGCATGTTTGCGTTTTTAGGTAAGTATAATTTCTTTTTTCTTTTTTTTTTAAATACAGCATGTGATAATGGTAGAATTGTCAGTGTAAGACAGAAAAGGTAATGGATCATGAGAACAGCATTTACCTCAATGACAATGAATGGATAATTCAATATAAAATAAAGCATATTCTTCCATTTATGTCTCCAGGGAACTGAAGTGTTTAATGATTGATACAGACTTTCTGACTTGCTGATCTGAAACACCCCGCTGCACTCCACACCATTTTCCCTTTTCATTATAGTATTATAGGATAAGCCCTAGAGCAGCAACTAAAGTTTAAGTGTCTTTTATTATTTTCTCAGTTTACCATCTTTCTTTGTGTGTTTTGCATACATGCAATAGAAACATAATTTGAGCAGAAAATCACCAGTAATGTGAATTGGATGAAACAAATCTATAAAAATTAAACACTAAATGCCACTGCCTGCCATTGACTCTTTCACTCGAGTTCACGGGCCTTTTTATGTATATATACAATGCAGCTTTTAAGAGCAGGACCCACACACAGAAACATATACATTTAAGTAATCTTATGATATTACCATTTAAAACATGTTATTTTCTATGTGGCACCAGGAAACCAGCTTTTACAGCTTGTACAATTATCTACAATCCGCATGAAAAGACATCACAGTAACCAGGTCAACATTACATAATCGGCAAATCTGTGTGAAAATGGAAGGACACATATACCGCATTTTTAGATTGATACAAGGCATCATTGGAACGCTATCGTTGTGTGGTACTGCAGTTGGAGGTACTGATTGTTTTGACTTGTGTTTAGTGTGGTGCATTCAAGGGTTGGCAGGAAGGTCTTAAATCAGCTGTGGTGTAAGAGTTAGCCCAATAATGGATCCAAGAGATCTGCAAGAGATTTGACTGCACCAAGACAATAATGCAACTCTGACCAAATATAAAATAGGCTAAATATCCACTGTGATAGGCTACCAGTTACCACTGTAAGTTAACAAAAAAACAAAGCATTAAAAAAACTGATTTGTTTTAAACTGCAGAATTCTTAAATATAACTTGAGATTGGTAATGGCCACAAATGCAAGATGGTTTCATAATCTCGTCAATGCCCAGTCATTACTCACTTTAAAACATAAATCCTCAGGCAGTTCACAGCATCACGCAAACACCATCCCAGTCTTAATGTGCTCACTTATGAACAAACACATTAGTGGACCAGAAGACAGACCATTCATATTTGATGTGCTGTCGCTGGCTCTCTCCTTTGGTGAATATTTACACACATATTGCTCTTATTGCTGTGGCTGCTTCTCCCCTGGGTGATTGTTTTACGGGACCGTGACAGCGAGGCGGCCGACAGGGCCATTAGAGGAGCAGCGAGGGGTCTCGAGGTTGGCCACCAGCTGCCTTGCCCAAACTCTCAGCTGTTCCTGCAGGCCCTCCCACAGCAGGGACCCTCAAGTGTTCCTAATATAATTGAAGCAAACCTCTAATGCTAATGGACTTGAGATATCATTGCAATTGTTAGAGGAACTCTGTAAAGGCAAACACTTTAGAGGTTTCACAACTGTATCAGAAATTTCCCGGCAACCAGCTACCACCACAACAGAAGCCCATTTGAGAATTGACTTTCCACAATAATGCTTCGATAAGGATGACAAACAAAACAAAACAGACAAGAGAAAAAGAGATCACTGAAAAAGATTATCATGTGGGTGTATGTAGGTCAAAGCAGCAATGTTGTGAGTAAATGTTCCAGTGGCAATAAGCTCCAACTGCCTATAGAACAACAATAAGAAATTATTACTATTTAAAGCATTTGTCTGTGAGTCTGACAGGTTTGTAATTGCTTACTACATACTAGAAAGGTGTTTTAGCAATTAAGTTTGATCATTTGCATTAAATCAATTCCTAGATTCTGATGTTATTAAATCTATGTATCTATGTATGTATCTATTGCTGCTAGTTAATGCAATCTGACCGCATCAGGATAAGAGAGAGCAGTTTTTATACAGTTTAGATACTTCAAATCCGATTTTAACATATACACGCATCAACAATCTAATCTAAAAATCTAAAGGTAGCTCCTGACAGGATATTAGATTTTGTACTGAACTTTTTTTTCATCCTGGACATGAGCTTTTGAAGCCCAGAGGGAAGGTTTATTTAGATCCAGGTTACAGTTGAGTTTGACAAAAAGGCAATACACAAGGAGGTACACTCATTCATCACTGAAATGTCCTTCGGCACTTTCCTATTAGAACCTGTCAGGTGGGCTGGGCTCATTATTACATCATCATAATGGTGTCATCCTTGAACTTCATCAGAGTAATTGCTGCAATTTGTCACATTGAGGGAGATGTGCCCATGGACAAGTATCTGTATGCATATGAGCCTCAAAGACAATGCATTTGGAAGAAGAGGGGAAAAAAGGAACTTCTGAATTTTGCAAGTAAAGTGACCTCATCATTACTCATTTCTGCTTTATCTTTTTTTACCTCACTTGATATGAAGATGCTAATATCTGTGCATTGGGGCTGTCACTGTTTCTGCTCCTTGTTCCTTTATTGCTCTCTTTTTTTCTCTATTTACTTTTTGGTTTAGTTACTTCCACTTACAATAAGTGCAGCAGTATATTGTCTAAACACGACACATCATCACCTTCTGAAGTTGTGGTGAACATGGTAACAAAACAAATGCTATGTTAGACACCGCCAGATGAACGTAAGTCCCTCTGCTCTTTCAGTTTTATTTAGGTTTCCACCACCTCCCAAAGAACGTATCTGCCTCTTTGCCTATGCCAGCTAGTTGCTAAACTTTTCTGTGTGCTATACAGCAGATTTTCAGTGCTCTCTCACTACAAACAGATGCCTGCTGTCAGGTGATATTCTCTGTGGGTGTGACTACCACGTGTGACACCTTTCACATTACACAACGGAATTTGATCTACTTTTTAATTATGTATAGCGGAGCTTTTATGTCCCTTTTGAGACACAGTAGCAAACTTAGGAAAAATCTGTATTATTAACAAAGTTTCAACTTATTGCTTTTTTTGTTTGTGGATAGACTATTATAAATTTACAGGTGAGATACACATGTATATATAAACAAATGAATGCACTGAATGTCCACAGTGTTAAAGCAAAGTTCTCATATTGCTGAAATGATACGGTTATTTAGGTGTTAAAGGAATAAGTAGGAACTCTTATCACACCCTAAGGTTGGAATAGCACTGTAGTCAGTGATCCTAACAGACTTAACAAAGAGCAAATGAAGGAAGCAATAATTGTCACAAAGGGACCAATGTGCCTCTTTCAACAAATCTACAGTGACAGGATGCCCTGAAGTGTGCAAAGGGAAAATGGGGGTTAGAGGCACTTAAAGAACCCATTTTGATATTGCCCCCTCTCACCAAAAAACACTTTTGTGCTCTCAAAGAAGAATAAATAATAAATGTTTTTGGACATAGACAGATGCTAAGTCTCCCCGTTAAAAGGCTGCACAGATGAAATGCACACACCTAATATGGTTAATGCATTTCAACCTCCTCACTCTAAAAACATGCCACAGCCATGTCTTTCGAAAAAAAAATGTAGAGTGTGAAGTGGTGGGTAAAACTAATGCATTAAACTGTTGAATGCATTTAACATCATTAGAATACTATAGACCTATTTTAATAAAACAGATCAATTTTACTTATTTATTTTTTTCATGGGATACCAGTGAATATTTCCCTGGATCTGTATTTTGTTGTATTGTGTAAGTTGTCATCCTGATCTCTTTATTCAAAAATGTAAAACAGCAATAACGTAAAATGCGGCAGCTATAATGACTTCTTGAAATGGTCATTTCTTGGTCTCACTGCAAGTGCTTGAAATGGATATAAAGATTTCTTTTTTCTAGACAAACTGTTAACTTTACATTTAATGTTATTCCTGAAATAGAGGATTCAGTCTGCAGGACAATGGCACAAACATTTTCCAGATCGGTAAGTTTCACTATGCTTGGACAGGTTGATGTAAGTTAATCTGACAGCAGGGACAAGCCAAACTGGGGGTGTGTGCTTAAAGTTGTCATTACGCCACTGAGAGGAGCATTTGAAGGGTGTTAGGTTGTCCACTGTGTATTGTCCCTGCCCAAAGCTGTAACTGCTGGTCCTGTTTTAAACATACTGACCAAAACCGGACAATTAGAAAAAAAAAAAAAAACCTTTGAATAAGGTCTTAGCTAATACACGTGAAACGAAACAATTTGATGATTAAATGGTTTTGGATGTCATTCAGTTTACACAAAATAGTGCAGCATGCCTTACTCTTTATCCGTCTTCATATCTCCAAGTCAAATAACCTGGACTTTTAGCACAGCAAGATACTCTTTCTATCACCCTTAAGTGAAGATGAAAAACCAAGTGAGACAAAAGTTTAAATTGCTTCTCTGGATGAGTCTTTGAGATGTGTAGGAGAGGAGACAGGCAGCAAAGCACCGATTGGCTTGGCTCGCTCAAGCAGCCCATATTGTAAGTACGCCAGCACATTTACAGCATTAGTCACATCACTGCTCTTGTGTCTGCCTGGCGGAGAACCTGCAGAGAAGAATGCAGCCGACCCATTTCCTTTTGTCTACCCCCGCTATCTCTCTCGCTCGCTATGGCTCTCACCCTTTATAATAAGGTCAGTGGGGACGCAATCATACCAACATCCTTTCTGAACAAAAAAGTAAGTACATGTTTGAGTTTCAGGTAAATGAAAATTCCCCCAGATCCCTTGAGTCACATGAATTGCAGAGTTGAACAGGGAGAGGAGAGGTCGATAATGAGTAGGATCCTTGGAGTCTGGGGGTGGTGAGTCAGGGTAGGGTTAAAAGGTGAGAGGATTTTGATGGTTGTGTGTTTTCAGTGCAATCATAAAATATGCTGTTTACTTTGTGCAAGTATGTATGTATGTATGTATGCATGAGTCACTGTTCTCTGATCAAAGGTTTCAACAAAACCTCTATTTCCATCAGAAACCAATGTATGAGAATTATTTTCAGTGTCTGGCTCAACATGTAGGCATCTCATAACACAGTGCATGCCCCCTCTGGTATATCACATTGCCTCCATCTATCTTACTTACAAACCAATTGCTATTTAGCTGTCAGTCATACATTTTCAGATCCTGGCTGTTTAAACATGAATGCCCTTTGTATCATGGTTTGGCTGCTGTTGGACGATGTGGCAAGTTTATATTTGTGTGTAAGGTGTTGAGCGAAGGTTGTGGATGTGTTCAAGGTTTTCACTGCTGAATATCCATAATAGTATATGGAGTGTGAGTCCAAATGACAGTGGTGAAGAACTGCAAACACAGTATAAACTGTGATGGAATAGTAAATGAAGAACGTCCTCAAGGAAAGGGTCACTTTCATACAGCCTACCTTTGGCTTCACTGCTCAATTTTAAGCCTATTACCTCTCACTGTTTCTAACAAAGTCGAAATACAAGTGCCTCTCTCAGCAAGTCTACCCATGTCGTGTACAAAGTCAAACACGCGCAATTCTCATGGATAAAAAGCCCTATTAAACACTTATGACATCCACAGCCAGAGGAGCAACAAACAAAAGAGAGACAATGTCTGTTCAAGTTGATTGGATGAGCGGTTCAAACACAGCGGTTTAGTTCTCCAATTGTACTAGGCTGATGAACAGAAGATCCAGAAAACAAACCGAGCACACTTAATTAAATCTTTGCTCTCTGGGAATTATCTCATGAAAACACTTGCGTTGACGCATTCAGACTTTCAACAGTCAAGAAATTGGCAGGAGAAAAGCTGCTAGTTCAGCAAATGCCTCAAGCAGAAGAGCAGAACTCGGCAAACAATAGAGGAGGAAGAAGACCAAACGGCAGAGTGGGTACATGGTTGACGGTTCGTCTCTGGCTACGTTCAGGCTGCAGCTCAAAGATTCCCAAATCCTACCTTCACATGACACAGGTCTGATTTTTCTGGTAGGTTTAATAAAGGAATGAAGTTGTATATTTTAAACTCTGATGTTCACAGAGTCCAAGAGACAGGATCTCCACGAATACTATGGCTAAAATCAAAATTTCTGGAAAGTTATTTTCGATTACAGACTGTGATTCTCAACCAGGGTTAGATGTACCTAAGAGGATATTCTACAGCTGCAAGGGGGTCCATTGAAATATTTTTGCAGCTCAGCTAAATTGAAAAACTAGTAATAACAACTTGGTTAAAACAGTGTGTCAACATATATATGTATTCATGGTCACAATAAACTGCGAGCTGCAATAAGATGACTGCACAGGGCACACCTTCCACATAACCTGAGGTATCAAAGAGGTCAAATAGAGGTGTGGACGAGACAGTCTATCTCCCTCCTCTCGGCCTCTCTCTAGCTCACTAATTACAAACACTTAAAAAGTCAACTGTCAATAATTACAGGGATTTATATGGAGTCACAAGTGAACTTTAAGCTTCAAAGACATGAGCCATTATGACAAAAATAGACCCAGCATGACGACAAAAAAGCCAGGGTCATGTGTGGCTCACAGTCCTGGTTTAGACACAGACACACACCACAATGTCAGCGAATTGTCTCCAGCAGCCACAACGGAGCTGGAATGGCATGCGGCCGGATGCTATGGACACTGGTGCTCAGAGAAAAGCTTTAGGTCTGAAGGCATATGGAGAATGGACATGCGGGGTTTTGTCAGATTACACAGTGCACTTGTCAGGGTTGGCAGATGGAAAAGGGATCGCAAACGGATCTACCCAGCACAAATGCTAACTTGACTAAGAAGCAAAAAGAGACAAAGCCTACATGTACACTGGGGATCCCTTGTATGAAAAAATGGTGGACAATATCGCTATTTATATAATTAATAGTGTTCAATAGCATCAAGTTTAAAATCCATTTAAATGTTGAAAAAGGGGCCAGCTTTGATGATGATGGGGTACTCATTTGATAGGTGTGTGGGGGTACTTCTGACAAAAAAAGTTTGAAGGCACTGTTTTACAGCATACGCCTAAATTTATTATACTGTATGTTTGGTTAAAAATTTGCAGAAGAGACAATGAGACACAGCAATTTAAAGTTAAATGACTGGAAAAATTGCTCAATTTGGACAAAACCTGTGAGAATACACTGCACTTCAATTAGCATACAAAAAGGGAACAAATGAAATAAACATAAAATCTTATATTAGTAATAAACGAAAGCCTACTACACCAACTAAGAACCATTAAAGGAAGAATAGAGACACTTTGCCTGTCTGTCTTTAGTCCCCATGGCGATGTGCAAGAGCACTTAACCTGCCAGCAGGGCGCTCGGCAGGGTTTCCACCTGAACACAGGGCCTGTCACGAGAGGGAGGTCCGAAGGGACTCAAAACAAAAGGCCATGGGCACGCAAGGCCAGGCACAATCTGTCCAACGCTGCACTTACACAAGAAGACAACAGTGACAGGCAAAGAAGGGTTGATGTTCTCAAAGAGTGCTGAGCTACACAGGAGATATGCCAGTGGCACATACAAACATCTGACCACAGCACTGGCTGGCACACACACACACACACACACACACACACACACACACACACACACACACACACACACACACACACACACACACACACACACACACACACACACACACACACACACACACACACACACACACAGTGTGTGCAGTGAGTCATGAAAAGAGGGCAAAAGTGAGAGACTCTTGACAGTAGATACAAGAATTATTTTTGTGTCCCTTGTAAGCATGTTAGAGGAATATTCAGGGAGGGAATCAGAGCTGAAGACAAAATGTAGAAATTCTTTTTTAAGATAAAAACACAAAGGCAAAGCGTGCATGCCTGAGGTGATGATACTAGCAGTGAGACTGTCCTAGAAAGACTTTAATCTCAATATGAATGACTAATTTAATGGAAAGCAGATAATTGTCTTTTTTATATTCCAATTTTACATATTGGAAAGAACAAACTCTGAACTGAACTGAACTGACAATTATCTCGAGTATAATAGAAACAACTGCATCTTACCCTCAGAGTTAGTGAACAAAACAATGGACATAGAGATACTGCACGATATTGTACATCACACTTCTCTAAAACAGACTATTGTCTCGACCAAATCTGTAAATATGAAGGATCACATGAGACAAAGCCGCAGCGACGACAACGTTGTAACAGTGACTAAACCATCTTTGGCCCTCTTAAGTGCTCCAACAAATCAAACCATCTACTCGGAAATCAATCAACGTGATACAAAAAGGCTGAAGTGCCAGTGTTCCTGAGAGAAAGGCAGAGATGGGGAACATCAACTGTCCCCCTCCTGCCAAGACTGCTCTCGAGCAGGGGACTCCTCTGGGGAGACTTGACGAGGCTATTCAATCGCTGAGGCCGACAACTGACAATAGGGATCATGTCCAGAGGATAGAAATAGAAATTAGAACAAAGGAAATGAAGGCAGAGCACAGCAGGTTCCCCGTAAGCCAGGATTGTTAAAATGGCATACTCCCTCAGAAACTATAGCAACCTTATGATTCATTGCACAGTGAAGGTTATTGATACGGTTCCTGATGTGGGGATGTATGGGAAACTGTGACAGTATTAAGCCCTTTCTTTTCATCACGCCTTCTGCAAAATAAGGTGAGTCATATCGACATGGATATTGCAGTGTTGCCATTAGCAGTGAATTATTAGAAATCAGTATAAATCACGTAAAATTCCCATCCATGCTTTCATCCAAGCAAGTGTAAGCGAATAAACCACCTCTACCCTGATGTCTGCCATTTCCTACGACCAATTATGTTGGGTCCCATCATTAAATGAAACTGAGCAATTGTCAAACTCTTGGAGCTATATCTTAAATTCAAACAGAGATTTTTACTGTTTTCACAGAGACTAAACATGCCAGATGGAATTAGAGGGAATTGTGTATAACATGACACAACTGACATCTAAAGCTTTTTATTATGATTATGAGGAAGTGATCAAAATATGTATTTTGGTATGAATATTTCAGTCGGTAGCATGATGCACCTGCACTGTATCACTGACATTTTTGTGGTTTAAAGACTACTGAAGGGAATTTTCAGGTGAGCATGAGACTTTAAGAGATCAGGTGACCTACAATATCTCTTGACCTTGCAACAGTCATAACTGCAAAACATCAACAAAACATGTCTCCTCCACGACATATCTGTAGTACAGCCCCCTCCTATCCTGTCCCCTTGAGCCTTGGTATCCTGTAATTGACACAAAAACACTTGTTTTTTTTCTTATTATTTCCACAAAAGGGATGAGTAATAGCTAATTAGACACGAGATCCAACATCAATGTGGTATGACAAAGCATCATATCATGATGCAAAGTACGGCAATAATAGTTCTGCTTTGTGAAGTAGCTTTCTTGGCTTGAAATACATATGTTGCTTGTTCATTGTGCTATTGTCTTTTACGAGTGAAAAGCAAGTACAATGAAAGGAAGGCAGCAGTACAAGCATGACCGACCCCGGCATAATAATAAACTAATAAAAATACTGAACAGCTGTACCAGAGTTGACACAGCTTCAGCTTTACATTTATTGGACAAAACATGCATATTTAATATTTAATGTTGTTTTAATCACGTTATGTTGCCAATTCTTACAATTCCATGACTTTTTCATGACTTTTAAAAGCTGGAAGTTTTCAAGTGTCAGCCATCTGTAAATGTTATTTAGCCAGAACCTGATTATAATATTAAGAATGCTCAACGAAAGGATATTTGTTCAGCCTGAATACAATGGCATTTATGAAAGCCTAGCTGGTATACTGTATATTATTATCCAGTTAAAAAATCCTTTTGTTATGCAGAAGTCTAAAAATATCAACATGTTTTTCAGTCATACTGCCCAATCTTTTCACAATAAATGTGCTCTATTGAGCTGGAAAACAGCCACAGTCTTAAATACAGTATGCACACAGGAATTGGGCCTGGACAGGTTTCATGATTGCTCTTATACCTTCCAGGGATGGTATGGTCTCTTTGCCCCAGAAAGCCTTGAGATTCCCAACACCCACAATTCTACCAAGGTTCTTTTAAGGCAATTTTATTGAGTTTGATGTAAAGGACATGAATATTTTCTTTTTTAAACATGGTCAAGTGATTGAGCATGCATACATTTCCTAATTAATTCACAGTTTTCTAAATGTATTTTCTTTCTCTGGACACTTCCCATGGCTTATCATTCAACATAGTGTAAGTAAACTTAAAACAGAACCAGATGTTACTAAAAGTTACTAGACTACTAGTATTCCAACTGTTTTAGAACAAGTTGATGAATGCTACAAAGTAAAATCATTCTTGGTAATTAAAATGAATTGATTATCGAGTTATGATTTGAGTCACTATTCAAGCTGATTTACACAGTTTAGTGACCGTTTATAGACAAAATGTTTCATAATAAATGAAAAAAACAAAACAAATGGCAGATCATGAAATAATTGCTAGTTAAAGCCCTAATTAATTAAAGAACAAAACTAATCCAACAAACATGCTGGGGTAAATGCGACAAAGCACAAGCACTGCTTTGAGTATTTTCACACAAGCTTGCACATTTTAGCCATTATGAACAAACAGCAGTCGAATGCAGAGGCACGATGGAAACGCAATGCAATTTCCATTCTTTGTGATTCAAATGGGTCAAATTGATCCCTCCATGCACATTCTGAAGGGTAGCATATTGGAGGGCACTGTGCCCTAATAAGATGGATGAGGCACACAAATCTTGGCCAGGCAACAGACAAAGGAGAGAAGGCTAGAGGGGTCGTAAGTGTGCAGCCAAGTCTGATTCATCAACTTTCACAGTTCAAATAAAAGTGAGTGCAGCTTGCCAGCTTGATTATCAGATGGCTCCTGCTGCATTAGAGAAGATGACATGCTACATTTTCTTTAATATCACTGCAATGCCTGGGAACTGCTGCTTTTTCTCTTTTTAAAGATGTGGAGCTACCAGGATTATAGTGCACTCTCTGTCACAGTTTGCAGATATATTACTATTAACCTGAAAGTGAAGTGCAATTTTCCATAGACTTCCAATTTGACCTGAAGCACTTTTGGTCTTTTATTGTAAGTGCTTCTAGTGTTTGAGAGTGTAAGAAGAATCTTTCTTCTAGCTGTGGACAAAATGAATTCCCAAATAACTATCAATCACTGTGTAGCGCTAAGATATTTATCAAGTCTTCAAAATAACATGTAAAAAGTCTTTGAATTATTATTATTATTATTATTATTATTATTATTATTAATTGAATTAATGTGAAGTGATCATCCCAAGAACTCTTTTTTTTTGTTTTCATAGAACTACTTTTATATGTATAACAAACAATATGTTTATTTGTATTCAAAATCTCATAATATGAATAAAAATTATTTAGACTTATCATTAAAAGTGTAAAATTAAAATACTGTGATAGAACTGTTCACAATATCTACATGTGATTATGGATTTTGTCACAGTATGATAAGAGACAATGAGCCGTAATATTTACTTAAAACTTCCCTCTAGCTAAACTAATGATGAGTAAAATACATACTTCGAATTTAAGGCTGCAAATAGTGAATACATTTTTTTCCAGAAGCAAAGGTCATGTCTTCAAATGTTTTGTCTCAACAGTCAAAATCCCCCAAAATTCAGTTTACTCTCAGGGAAGAAAACCTCTAAATATTCACATTTGAAAGACTGGAACCTGTGAATTTGGGACATTTTTCTTGAAAAGGTCTTCAATAATTACTCCATCATAAAAAATAATGCTCAACAAATTTCTAGCAATCCACTCATTTTAGGTCAACCTAAATTATGAGGAGGTCGATTTGTGTGCCACACACACACACACACAGTAGAGTTGACACAGATATTTGTCTTTATTTGATCGAGTATGATGTGCATCTTTACAAGCTTTTACCTACTTAGAAGTAACATGTTCCAGCCACAAGAGTCAGATGGGTGTGTTTCAAATAACAGCAGGTTAATACAAGCCCTTTCTGAGATCACATTTTGTGACAGCTTTGCTGCAGCAGCGAAACAGGCTTACTGCAGTGACAGCACTTACTGAAACATAAAAACATAAACTTGACATGAGACCATTACAAGATCCTCAAGCACATCACTTGGTATGGATCATTGCCATATATTAGCTATTGTGAGTGAACATTAACTGGGCATATTGACTTTGTAAACGACTGTTTATGCACAAGTTAAAAGGCCCGGGAGGCATTTAGGGCAATAAATGGGACTAAAGGTATGAAGACAAATAATGCACCTGTGCTCACACACACTCTTCTTTTAGTAAGTGATCTCAGTGTTTGTGCCTCTAGTTTTACAACAGATGCCTTTGCTTCATAAAAATGGCAACTTGAAGATTGTTCAAGTGCCTTCAAAAGGCTGAAGGTTGAATAGAAGAGGATTCTTAGCACCTGCTCAGGGTACCATATTAAAGCTCTGCACTATGGGTTGTATTAGTGTCTCCACAGGCATCCACACCAAACACAGTGGGGACCTGAAAATCACAGCCCTGAAACTAATGCTTGTCCAGTGAAGGTCATGGAGCGAGGAGTATATCTGCTCCACAGGCAGGCTTGCTTGAATAGATGAATCACAAATGACCAGACCAAAGTTGTTTTGTTTTTTTTTTACCTTTGATAAAACTTTTGTCATATAAAACAGAGAGAAAAATACTGTCACAGAGTTGGGATGAGACTTTTACAGGAAAAAAATTGAAAGAAAGAGTATTCTCAGAGACCTGTTCATGGACAAGTTCAGTATACAACCGCATTATTTAATCATAGAAGGAAAATATTTTATCTGTAAGCGAGTTTTTGCATGTCGTTGTAACATTGCTAGTAAGTTTCAACATTTACACTGCCTGAGTTAGTAACCCCAAAAAGTATTTAAGTGAGTTAAATGAATTTTCTGCTAGCTACAGCTAGTACAACGTATAACTTTTGACAATATGGTAAGACATATAAAAGCCTCTCCCAAAAACTATTCACAGCAAAAATAGAAGGCGTAACATTATCACTAAGCTTATTTGTATTCCTTTAAACCAATCAGAGTCATCATGGGCGGCCCTAGGCCCAGGATGCAGTGATGGTGCTCTTGCAAAATAGTGTCAGCAGTGAAATTTGTCCTGGTAGAACATTTGCACCAGCTGCTGGTTTGTTTATGGTCATACCATTAGCAATCAGGTTAGGGTTACGGTGATCTGCCATTTACAGCACAGATCAGAGTAAAGTTGCTGGCTTGGAGGATGCTGCTGTTGTTTCCAGCAGAAATAGGGATTTTGAAAACGGTAATAGCCGGTCTGCTATTGGTTGTTTGATAAATGTGACTGATGGCAGGCTTACACCCACAGTCTCCATCCAGTGAGTTAGACTGTACTGTATTGTTGGTATTGACAATGTAAAAAAACAATGATATTTGTCCCATTTCCATCCAAATGCAACAGTGGTGACAATCTCTAGACTGACAATTAAAGAGGACAGTGAATAAGGCACTTTCCAAATTGCTTATTCCAGCTTGTAAACATCATCTAAAAAGCTCCCATTACGTTTTATTTGTGTAGGTCAGAGAGTCCCATTATATCTGTATTAATGTACTCCCTGTGAACCAAAGTCACTTGACAATTGAGCAAACAAATACTGCACTAATTGAAGTCGAAGCAACTGCGTATGAGGCTTACCAATCACAAAAAACAACACCAACAACAGCATGATCTTGCTCAGGTGATACAGGAGTGCATGAGCTGCTATCTTGTCACCTTAATAATTACAGGACAAACGCAATTGGAACCAACACACCAATGGTCCCCAATCTCAGCAGCTCGTTATTAGAAAGAAGCCCAGTGGAGCTCGTTAGAGGATGAGGGGGGAACCGGTAAATAAGGTTAATTGGCCGATCTGTCAGACCCAGGAAGATGCTCACGCTGACACGAAGCAACCGGAACATGATTTCATCCTCTTCGCCCACACCCTCCCCCCTCCCATTTGCCTTCATTAGCAATTTAAAGGGGTGTGACATGGTAGTCGCAGTGGTGGAGATTGCCAAGGTGTGCTATGTTGAAACCTAAGGTGATAAGAGATCAACGTGGGCGTTTGTATTTGGTAAATAACAGTGTGTCAAATGCACTTAAGTAATGGTTTGTTTGTAATAAATAGAAAATATCTTTGTGCTTTTGGACTAGTTAGCAAGAGCAGTAGAGTCATATTTGCTGTAGCAACAATATTGTTTCCAACATAAACCAAAGACGCTGGTAGAACTACACAACAGTTCAGTGGGCAAAACCACTTGAAAGAAATAGCCTCAGTGTTAATGAGAATGATATGACAATTACTTCCAAGGGTAAGTCATTAGTTCTGAGTGAAAAGAGAGGACAGGATAGCACCAGGCTATGGGTGGTTTAATATTCATGACATCAGCATGCTCTGCTTTCTTTCTTTTTCATGCTCTCATCTGTTTTTACATTCACTATTATATGGTTATGGTATTGTAACGGCTAATGCAGGCTATAGTTTCAGTGTCCTCACAAGTCATCGTGATTTTGTCTGCTCTTGTTAATGGCAAAAGACAGTTAATTAAAGATCTTGTCTCGTGGGAAATGTATCCATCATCACGTTTACTGAACCAATCACAGCCCTGCAAGGGACGAGGAATTCCAAAAGGATGCTGTAGTTCATATGTCTTGATTAGCTGAATATTTCTGCACCAGGATGGTGATTGCACAGGAAAAACTCTGAGAAAATTGTCCATCATGGACTGCTGCTGATAGCAAAAGAGGGGGAAAAAAATCACTTGAGATTATCTTGTCTGATACTGAACATGAACGACTCCAATAAAAGTACCGCCTTTGCACTTTTTTGGATATACTACTGTAACAGCAGCATGAAAATTTATTGTTCCTTTGAAACTTGAAGACTTGAAATCTGAAACCGATTCATAACTGCTCATTCTCTCACAATATAAATCCATCCTGTGCTCTAAAATTCACTGCAGTTACAGTAGGACCTGTTCTTTGCTTTTGTTTGCCAAGAAAGCAAAGCACTGTCACTGCCCAACACTTTAATTGGAAGGAAAAATCGTGAAGTCGAAATCAACATGTGGCTTTTTTTTTGTCAGTGAGAAAAAACTATGAGAAAAAACTGCCCACTGCCAATATCCCATGTCCTTGAGCAACACATTGTGTTCCAACCAACTCAGATTCAAAGCCAGAGAAAGAAGAAAACTCCAAGGTTTAGTTTTCCATCGCAATAATTGAAAGGACACAGGTACAGGTACAATATTCTCAGAGCAGAAGCTGAATCAGAACAACAAAGGGATAGTTTGGATTGTGTAAGTAAGGAGCAACATTAAATACACTGACTGGTTAAGAATTATAATTATCCTGCTGTATCTATAATTTGAAAGAAGTTTTGTTTCTGATATTGGGTCATTCTTCTGGCACAGATATAATTGTTATGGCTCCATCATAGATGAATACTATAACATGAGCCATGTTAATGGACTTATTTACATTTCCCTGAATGCTAAGATCTTGAATATTGCAGGGAACTCTGAAAGGTTTCATTAAATGAGCATTAAACAGTAAGTAACCATGGCCTAGTTATGGTAATCAAATTGGGATATATTCTCAAATATATGCTCACATATTGGAATTGAAAAGACAAGAAACGGATTCTCATTTGTAGTTCCTTGTGGATGGATGGCGGCTTATTGTATCGGTTCCATGTGTATTTCTAAACCCAGGGAACTATTCATATGATATATTATTGACATAGCAAGCAAAAGCATGTGTGCTGAGTCCTTTAGAGATTGTTAAAAATCAAGCCAAAACTGAATTATTTAAAAGAATATAAATAGTAAATTTCCTCAATTTTAATATTGGCTTCAAGCCATTTTTAGATTCTTGTAGAATAATTAAATCAGTTAGGTACTGGTGCAGTAATTTTACTTTGTATGAGTATGGGGCCAGAAGACCTTTCCCCATTAGCTGATCTACCTTTGATGTTAACTTATACTGCAGGATCTCCTTGTCTCCACTGAGCCACAGTAATGGATTTTGAACTAGTGATCAAAGCAACCTCAAGACTTTTTTCTCTCACTTTTCAGTGTGAAATCCGTCTGCATTTAAGCAGTCTATGTTGAACAAACCACTTGCTTGAATTATAAACTCTGTGCTTTAGTCACAACCTCAACAAACTTGAAACTCATTCATATCTCAAGTGTAAGACTGTTGACAGAACAGGCCTCTGTTGATTTAATGTCAAAAAATATATTGGGTGTCTCGAAGAAGGACGCATGTTGTAGAAGATGTGAAGTGACGTGTCTATATTGAACAAAAACTCTCTTTCCACTACAGTAGACACCTTCATCAGATGTCTTTTTTTGTGTGTTATGCGTATGCATCCACAAGCAGAAAAGCATACTTTGACCTGTTCTCCAGACACTGAGACCCTAAAATGATTCATCTAATTGATGAAAATGTCAACATGAGGGTTCAAGCCATGTGGTTAATTTCTGTCAACACAGCATGCACAGAGACTCATAACAAATGCATTCACCTCCTTTAGGACCATAATGTTTTAATGCCTTCCAGTATGTTGTATAGAAAGAATGAACCAAGCTAAATGTCTCACATCCCAGATTCAAAACTAAATCATGTTTTAATCAAGTGAGTGCCCTCCCTAGTAAACACTTGTGCTGAGAAGTGGCGGACTGTGTGTGACCTTGGGTGGTGATGTATCCATCAATGCTTTTATTTATGCACCCATCTTATGATCACGCACCAATAAATCCTTGGTTAAACTTTAGAGGCACTCACGTTCAAAAGACTAAACTGTCACCTGACAGGGCATAGGAAGACTTTATGAGCATGAGGAACAAAACCATATAAAATAGCCCCTCATTCAATCTCTAATGGATCGAGGGGGATGCATCAATAGGGCTATTATGGCTCCCCCAAGGCAAGAGCTGCAGGACTGATAATAAATCAATAGTTTGCCATAAATTGGCTACACTAAATACCTGGGTGTCAGAACTGTGCACATAACACTTTAAATGTTTGGCCTTAAGGGCTGCAAAAGAAAAAACAAGACATGCTATTTTTCTGATTACTTGAGCAAATGTCATGAGTGTAGACAAATTGCAGCTAATGCCAGGACAAGTTTCTTGGGAGTACAGAATTCAGTTTTTCCATGTTTCATGTCCTCAGGCAGCTACGACTAAAAGCTTAAAATTTCAGCGAAAAAACACATTGGATGCAGTCCTTTCAAGCACTCAAAGGTGCCCGAGTTTCAACCCGACAGTATGTAAATACATTTGAATTATCAAAGTATGGGCCGAAATTCATAACTCACTGCTAAAGTATGAGTGATACAATTCCATAACAACAGTTTTGTTATTTCAAAACATCGCTAGTGAATTTGAATAAAGAGAGTATTTATTTGTCAAAGTGTCCATCTTGTCATGTTTAGGATACAGAAACTGGAGATGAAGTAGGTTTATGACAGCGCTCTTGTTGTGAATAACGAATACAACACTTGAGTTACACGTTTTCTATTAAGAAAGGCTAGGTGTTAAGGTGTTAAAAGTTCTGGCTTAGTAAAATGACTGCAAGATGGTTGAAGTCAGATGGCAGATTCTAGCACACAAGTAGACATATCTCACTCATTCCTCCTTCCTTTAAATTTAATTCAGCCAAACATTCTTGCATAGAGTAGTTTACCACCCACCCAACTGATGACACAATACTGAATGCAAGTGCTTGGTTCCTTTGGGAAGCTGATTGTTGAAGAAAAGATTCAAAACGTTGAGTGAGAGACAGATGAAGAGAAGATGTTTGTGCTTTACACTAACAAATCATATCCCAACCCATGAGATTATTCACTTCATACATATTTAGTTTTTATCCACAATTCCAAAGCTAATCATAATTGTATGGTATCTAATTAAATCTCAATTACTTAATCAGAAAACAACACATCTCTATATTCACGCAAACAAATAAGTGGACAAGACAAATGAGTGAGGATCTATGTGACACTGAAGTGCAAATGGTAAAAGTGTAGTGTTACCATAAAATTGTATTCCTTCTCAAGCACAGACTGTTGCAAATTGTCTTCTGTATTGAGATATATGGAGCTTGATAGATGGAAGAAAGCATTGGCTCATTGCAGATCCTGCCACTGTTTTCCAGTCAGCCTAAAATGGAACACCCTTGTGCTATTCATCATATGCTACTCAATTATGAATGTCTGAAAACTTGAACATGCTGCAGTAATATATTTGCAGGGGATAAGAGGAGGAGAAAGAGCTGTGCTCGGAAAGCCAGAGCAAGTCATGCTGCTATTAGAATGCAGAAAGGATTCTTTGGCAACTAGACTTTGAAATAAAACCCTTTCTCGTCTCTTAAATATGGTTGCATTCACAATAAATAAAAATCACACACACTCATCCGCAGAATCTTGTGTTATTGATTTAACAGCCCACACAATGTATGCAAGAATACCATGAAATACTGCTTAGCCAGTGACTGTGAATAATAATGCACATAAAAGTTGATGCATTATGGCACGTGCAGCCCTCTGGTTAATTTTCATTCTGATGGTTTTAAAATATGGTTAAGTAATCAGGGCAGACTTATCATTCCAGTCATTGTCCTCGCGCAGGCCTAACTAATAACAGTGAATCAGCCAAAGCCATCGGGGTTCCCAGACTTAATTACCCAACTCTCTTTGTCTAAAGAAGCTCAATAGAAGATCTAAAGCAGCCTTAGAAGTGTCCGATCTGATCTCCTAACTGTGATGAGATTTCACTTCCTTTATGGCTCTAATTACTGAAATTAGATCTCCAGCAGAGAAGACTACTGTATAGAACTGCATTAGAAAGGACCCTTTATTTCTGTAACTATAGCCAAGATTCTTTGTTCTGGGTTACAAGCCTTCATTGCTTCGGAACACGCCCATTCTCTCAGAATGGCTGATCCTCAGTTGTAACACTAAATGTCAAATAATGAACCAGTTTTTTTTTTTTTCTTTTCCCCCACATTATTGACACTCTGCCAGCGAGTCCTTTTTGCTCCTCACTGGCTCCCCTTTGTCCTACTTTCCAATATGAATAATAAGGAGAAAGACACTTGTGTGTGGTTGTACTAGTCCTTGACCTGAGGTAGCTAAACCTTGCCATTAGTGCAATCATAGGGCCTCGTTATGTAGTACATACATAATTAAAACCAAATAAACTCCTGTTTCAGAATAGGTTCATCCTTGGAGGTTTAGTATTCTAAGATACTCAAGGGGTCAATCTCCCTACTGGCTTAAATTCAAGAGTGACAGAATTTGTCATGCTAACATTTCATTTACGTCATAATTCAGTTGTTTATTAGCGACTAATGTGTATTGTGATGATAACATGTGGCAGCCACACTGGTAAAGTGAGAGGATTACACATTTCATTGTGTATGTAATTGTAAAAACTTTGCGTCAGAACATATTGCAGCTACACTACAACTCTGAAAACTACAAATGTTCACTTGTGTCACTTCTAGTTGCGGTCAGACATTGCACTTTGGAGTGTTGGAGGATGAACCTCAGGAACCGACCAGCTGTGTGAAAAAGTTCACTATCCAGCTCATTTTGCTCCAGCTGAATCAAGATGTACCTCTAATTGATTAGAATTTCAAATGAAATTTACCACAGGCACAGCTAGCAGCTTTGCCATCAGCCAACACTATAATTTGTCATACAAATTTGGAAAGGCTATCAGAGAGACTTTTGTTGTTGTTGAGGACAGTCCCTAATTGTAATGACTCCTGCACTGCAAAATGGCCACATGGGAGCAGCACACTAAGAATCGTAAATAGTAGCCTCTCTGCAAAAAAAAAACAAAAAAAACATTCCAGTTTCATTTAGAAGGTCCTATTCTTAAATACATAGAGATCCTGTGCATTTAGAGTCCATCTCAAGTTGTGATCCGTCTTTAAAAGAACCATCTCTTTTTTTCAAAACCTGGCCCAAAAACTATTTCTTTACTTGATAATTGATTAAATGCTGCTTTTATCGGTTCCCCAAGCAGCTATACAGAGTTCATTATTCACAGATACACTTGATTAAGCTATAGTGATGCTTGGATGGGAGTCAGCTAAATACACTCAGCATTGATTTAATTTTATAATTTAAAGGCATTTTTGGAGCAAGCATGCTTATTCAAACTCTGGATTGTTTACTCCTTCAGTCTGGTAACTTTTGGCAGCTAAACAATGGCACTGACACGGACTGAGAACAAATAAAGACACTGAGACACCTGGAAATGTGAATCTGTCCTGTTCCAAGAGACCTGAATTACACAGTTCATAAGGAGTAAGAAAGAGACCCAAAGCACTTAGAGTAAATTACACCAAATGTGTATGTGAAGTTTTACTGGTACAAGGTACAAGCACACAGTGTTAACCTTCAGCCACTTTGTTGTGTTCCTAACCTGACCTTAGAAGACTGATTAAACCAAAGAGTGAAAACTGATTTGGCTCAACAGAGCTTGAAAAAGGTGATGGGTGATAACAGCTGAAAAATCAAGTAAACACATCTTTATGTGTTGTTGAGTTTCGGAGTTCGACGTAGTAAAATTAAAGTATTATCAGAGACTTTGGCAGAAGAGCCTTGTTAGGACTGCATGTGTGTGTGTTTGTACATGTATAAACTGAGATTATTATTATTCACCAGCCTTCTAGTGACAATTTATTTTCTTGTTTTCTGTTACATAGCATAAAAAGAACAAAATGCAGGATTACTTATTTATCTATTTACTACTATACAGAATACGCAGATTTGCAATAAAATGTATCACTGATTCGTGTTACCACTGCTGACTTCCCATTATGGATGCCAACAATCACTTCCACAGAGGAACAATTTTGAAAATTTATGATATTAATATTAGAAGACATTTTTTTCCTCTCCACTGGGATTGAGTCAATACTATTGGCTCCTGTGCAAACTCTGTAGGTATGAATGAAAGTGTCCCTGTTGAAGAGGCATCAGAGGCAATAACAAGTCTCTAGCTTCAAATAGAGTTCAGTTATGCCTCAGTGCTGCGTCTTCCTTCTGACACCGGGACCAAACACCTGCAACCTCCCTGACGCCATTGTGGCTGAGATCTTTTGGTGACAGCTGCAGGTAGACATTTGACAGAGATTAAATAAGTGATTCTTGTTTTGCTGTTGACATGTTCATAGGATTAATGTCGTTAGCTCTCAAGAGGCTCTTAAACAAAGGCCAACCAAGACTCCACTGCAGTTCCGTACCTGTGCTGGATCAAGATCACCACACAAGAGGAAACAAAAAAGTACAGCACCATCTGAACTTATTGGGACACATTCATCATGCCACAAAGTACTGATTATAAAATGAAAACGTATAATCTACCACAGCAGTTATGGTAACTAAGGAGCAACATATTTCTGACTTTAGGATCCTTAATTTAATTAAAAATGCCCAACATGGCTCACACATTTCACTGAATGAATCCAAAAAAATGCTGGGTCACTGTGTGAAACAGAAATAAAACAGAACATGATCATCTGCAATCCTTTTTGACTCAACTGAAAACAGTACAAAGACAATATATTTAATGCTGATTGATGTGTGTAAATATTTGCATAAGTCAAAAAGCCAAAAACACCTGTTTGGATCATTCGACAGGTAAACAGGTTGATTTGTAACAGGTGATAGTATCATGATTGGATATGAAAGGGGCATCCTCGAAAGTTACATGTCATTTTTACTCATGTCTGTGTCTTAACTTTTCTAGAATCAGTGTTGTACATGTCAGGTGGACAAAAGAACCAACCAAAAAGTTTTCTGACTGTGCCGACACACCAACAGCAAGAGACTGATTGCAATTAGTTTGAAATGAGTGCCGAGAGACATTTAGGAGACATAAAAACATAGGAGAATGGAGGCAACAATAACACAATAAGTGAACCATTGACCAGAATGACAAACAGCAACAGAAATTCCAAGTTGGAAAGTTGAGCAGCAGTGATTGGTTAAATTGCAAAGGTGTTGCTTCACACTGTTAAAACACCATTTTAGTTTACTTAACCTTTCCCGGAAGCGCTATCCCCAACACTTACAACTATTTTCACAGATACACCAAACAGCAAGTATCTAGAAGCTAGAATCACCTACAGCTAGTATTTGCCCTGACAGAAGTCCCTCCAAATGTGGCAAGCTTTGTTTTGTTACTGTGCTTCATTGTATGCATTTTCCTAAAACGCTTGATGTATGCATTAATCATGTTTCTAAATAGGATGTGGTGTCCAGACTTTCAATAGAAAATACAAAAAACTGCACTCTCTTAAGCAGTTTTCTGTTGTAGTGGTGACAGAAATGTATCTGGCAAAGGTTGCTGTTCAGTTTCTAACCAGCAATTAAAAGTCATGTGCTCTCAGAATTAACTGAAAGGGGAAAATCCATTGTTGTGCTTTCCTGGTTAGTCAGGTGTTTTGTCTGCTGCTTCCAAGGGCATCTGGCACAAGTAGACTGTTTTCAGTTTTATTAGAAATCAGCAAGCTACTCAAGAATGTTTGATCTGTTATTAAGAACTAACAGGGCTCAAAATGCATTCATTGGAGAATGAAAGGAGTGAAATAATAAGCAATGAAAAACAAAGTATCACCACCTTTTGATTTGTGCTTAGCCAAGAAAGAAGCAATCAGAAGCTGTGTAAGGCAGCCAGCTCCCTCTGAAACTGTGCCAGCGCTAAGTACCGGTATGCTACATTACTAGCACGCATGTCTCATACCCCAACTGCAAATAAGCCAGAGAGGAAAACACTGGGCAAAGTGACAACTTGGCAGAATACCATTTATACAGAGGAAAACCAGGTAGGCTTATACCAAAATAAGCAGACTACAGAATTTGAGCACATCCTGTGTTTTTTTTCATAGTGGAAAAAAGTGTTGCAGCTGTAGCCTGCCTGCATGTACAGACACATTCATCATATATATGAATGAAGTGAAAATCTCATCATGTATACTGACTCATTTGACATGACTCACAACTTGGCTGTGTCTTCACTTGAAAGAAAAAACAGTGTATCCACTACAGTGGGTGTAGCTAAGTATCAAGAATCATGCCACTTCCTCCTGGTACTCGACAAGATTTCAGATAGAAAAATTCTGCGTTTAACTAAATTTACTATTAATAATTGTGAGGTCTGTACTGTTGGTTCGACAAAAGTATTGTGAAGGCACTTTGGGCTCTGGGTAATTGTGACGGCATTTGTCACTATTTTCAGTTTTTTTGTTTTACAAACCAAACAATTGATTGAGGGAGAAAATAAGATTAATCCATTACGAAGATAATCATTACTTGCAGTCTTAAAATAGTTGACAATGAGTTCCACCTCAAACAACTGCAACATTAAAATTCTGCTTTTATGTTAATGCACAAGTCATAGTAATCTATTCATATATAATCAACCACAGGGGACATTTTTCTTCATGGGTTCTTTTACTTTTAAGACTTGAAGTTCATTTTCCTGCTGACATACCTACTCCCCGCCCCCGATCCACACACAAGATGAACTTTGGATAAAAAAGATTGTTTGTTAGTCCAGTGGTGTTACAAAAGGTGCAATCCAGTGTGCAGACACCCTCTGATTTTCTTTCATTGAGTCTTGACGTCCTGCAGTAAGTCTATATAAAAAGGACTACTGTACTACTTGCCTGTCAAACAGTTTGATCAGTGCGACACGTTTTTTTGTTTAATTTTCAACTTCATCAGATGCAATTATTTACTTCTTGTGCTAACTACCCCAAAAACTGACTGCAACTGGGTTTTTCTTCCCCCGAAACAGCAAAACACTTAATATTTACAACTGCAAATCTGTCTATCCTGCCATTTGTCCACTGTGATCATATTGTACTTTCCATGGCGTGCAAACTTTCTTGGAAGGATTCTATGACTTCTGAGTGTCAGTGACACAACAGGGCCACAGATAATGCCCGTCTTCTCTAACACTCCTCTTCCAATATAACTTCACTTTGAAGTCCAGTCAAGGGATGAAGCAGAAAATTTTAAGTAGTTAATCCCTCATTTTCAGTCAAATGCACAGCATCGGCTTAATATTTACCGCAGAGGTTTCTAATTGTCCTGCTTACCAGTTCAAACTTAAAGCGCCGTACTGATTTTTCGTGGGACCACGAGAGAGAAATGGGCTGTATGTTGAGAAATTGACAACGGGGTGGAAAATGCTTTCAAATGATATAATTAGCATAGCTTTGAAAGGAAAAAATAGCAACTCTTTTTTTGATTAAATGCAAGGTCATGGTGTGTAAGTAAGGTAGTTTAATTAAATTTGCTGTCCATAAAGTTTTTGAGGAACATTATGCAAATAAGATTTTAATTATTGCCCGTTCCAAGTGTCATCAAAGTGCTTGTCTAAAATGGAATAGAATGCCTTCACCAGTCCTCTGTGATTTCCTCTACCCGCATTCCCTCCCATGAAAAAAGAAAATAATAATAAGAAAGAATTGAATTAGTTCCAGTTCATCACTACTGCAGAAACTTTTTCCCACATACGACCATACTGTCTACTGAAAATAACTCGAAATCACTTTAATACAAACTGGTTCACTAAACTGTAAAGACATCCTTTATTCTTTGCTAATTAGCACTTTCACTATGCTTGTGAGAATATATGACGTATCTATATTATCTAAAAAGATCCCCATCTGCCAAGTGTGTATACTGAGTCCCAATATTACACGTTTTGAAATGAAATTTCAATTCCTATTCAGATTTACACACACACACACAGACACACACACACACACGTTTGGATTAATACTGGAAAATTCTGCATCCTATTGTTTAAATTTGGGTTAATTTACATGAGACGTGAATATCCACAACAAGATTTTAAGCAGCAATGCTTCTGATCCATATGCTAGATGAGTGGGCAGATGCTTTGAATGCATTTATAGACCACAATCCTTGGTCAATTCAAGGCACATGGGAGCTACCCATGCCTGAAATTATCCAGTTCAAAGGGCACTGATTGTGGTTACACACTTAGAAAATCAAATATTGGCAAAAGCTGCCATCCCAGTTTAAGGGAATTATACATCTGAGGGTGGGAATTAAAAGTTAAAAAACGGATGCAACGGCTCTGATGACTGGGACTTTGATCAAATATTGATTGTTTGGCACAGTGCGGAAGGTGAAGCTGCTGAGAAATCCTAAATCCATACAGTGGAATGTGCGAGATGTGGGCTTCCATTATTTAATTATCTTCTCCTTGTGTGAGATCAGCTCCCCAGTCAAGCCCCGACAGCTCGTCTTGAAAAGAACCTGCCAGAGGAAGCAAGGAGTTTAATTTGCAACTTTTCACTCCTCTTTCATTTCCGCATTACTGGTCCAACCTGAAAGCAGAGTCGATTCAATCCCACTACAGTGAAGAACACAGACCTCTTCCAGCATAAGTAATAGGGACTGGTATCAGGATTTATCACCAGAGACAGAGGGCAAAGTGTAAGAAAATGCCTACTTATGAAACTCTTAAGCAAGCGCTTCAGAATATTTGGAATTCAAATATGGGCACTTTATTGTTAGTGAATGTCGACAGACCTCATTGTGTTGCACCATGCACCATGTTTTGTAGTGGGTTGCAAGTGCTAGTGCAAATTTGACAGAGGTAAGAACTTAGTCCCCCTTGTGTGGGAATTTGTTTGATATGTCAGGGAAATCTCAACACTGTGCTTTCTTGTTTTTGTTGTGTTTTTATGTGCATGGTTTGTTTTTGCATGCATGGAGCCCCTGGCTCTTTAACATGTACAAACTCACAGACTGATTCAGGATAAACCAATTATTTTCTCAACAACAGGTGGACAACAAATGGTTTTGTTTTACCTTTGATGATTCTCAAGCAAAATTAAGGTCTCTGCTCAACAGAAGAAAATACGTGAAAAACAGATTGAGCTTTAGTAAACTAGGCCTATGTGAACGGGAAGCAGGGCATCATCCGCTCCTCCTCTTCTACACCCAGGTTGCAGAAGGGGCAGACTGTAAACCAACTGTTCGGCTCAAAATCAAATCAAATGCTTCATCTCTTCTCCTCACGTTTGCTTTGTTTTTAAATGGTGTGGAGACAAGAGAAAGGGACCCCCACAGTTAAAATACTTTGTATTTTCATTGTGTGTGTATTTATCCATGAATGCATGCATGAGTATGCCAGAGAAATATATTAACAGAAGAGAGCCTTAAGCTCTGTGTTCTCATGAGAGCTTCATTATGTGGGGACCTCAGGTAATTAATGAACTATCGACAACCTCTGTGGTTTGTGAATTATATGGAGAGACAATAAAAATTAAAACCATCAGTGGCCTGGATACAACAATTTTATATATGTCACCTTTTTTTTCTCTCCTTTTTCTTTCATATCAGGAAAAACACATAAGAAGACATTAAGAAAACTACACGGTTAATGTAAGATTTGAATATGATTAGAAGATGTGGGATCTCATACAGACTTCCAAGTCTGTATGTGTAGAATTTCTAAACTGGTGAAGTCAAATGTTGCACTAACTCAAGATATTGGGGCTTAAATATTGATTCTGTAGGAATAGAGTTTAGTGACCAGTACCATGCTGGAAAAAGCCAGCTAATTTCTTTCTTTTCTTTTTCTCTTTTGGAGTGGATGAAATCTTAGGGGTCAACTTGTCAATCAAAACCAAGGTCAAGAGAAAGCCAATAAAAAAATAAGACGTCTCAAGGCCTTTGGATGTTTGGAATTGAAGATCAACTTTGGAGGAACTCTCAATCTGTGCACGCACACAAGAAAAGTGCAGTATCTTTGCATTGTGGGAAATGTATCAGAAAGTTTGTGACTTTAGAGATTTCTTCTCTAGTAATATGAATTCGAAACCAGCTGCCAATCCAATTTCAATAGGATGGAAAAAGGAACACGTAACTCCTAAAGGAGTTCTGAATTGTCTTCAAAGAGAAAGAAGTTACCGCGGGCACACAACACTTATTGCAGTTTATGAAATATCCCTACCCAAAAGGCTCAGATGTCCATCCTGCACTTCCTGTGAACTAAGTCCTAAAAGAGCAAATGCGTGAAACAGATAAATAAGTGAACACACACTCATCTTTATATTCTCTGTCTGTGTACACTCACCTCCTTTCATATTGTTGGGACCAGCTTCAAACAAGGTGAAAAGACATACCCTTCCAGACTTCAAAAGTGCATTTGATATCCCAAGCTGGACATTTTGCCCATTAATAATAGATTGTTTGATTTCATTACTTAAAAATGAATGGATGTCTCTTCTTCGAGCACTGTTACTTTTCATCATCTTTATCTTCAAGCGGCCCTACATAAAGAAGACGTGGGGGGTAATAAAGGAGAGACTGTCAAAACGGCACAAACTGTCTTTTTTTATTTCTTAAAAGCCCCCTTCTGCTATATATGACAGGCAAAGATCATTTATTCCTCACCTCTATGGAAGGGGGAGGCGATCAAAGGGCAGTCATGGTGAATGACCCAAAGCAATTTTCTCCTTCCTCTACACATATGTACTTCAACAGCGATGTCCACAACATTTACTGCACAGAACAAAGGTCTAGCACCCACGATCTTCTATTTGTTTTCATGTCCCAACCTCAATGTCCACCTAAGTCATGCACCTCGGAAAAGCAATAATAAACAGCAGGGTGAGACGGCGAGCAAATCCCTACGGTTCACAGGTAATGCTGAGTAGCTGCGGGGCCGCCGCAGGCGCAAATGGGTGTAACGGATGCAAAGTGGCACATTTCTGCAAAAGAGCATACATGTGTACTGAAGGAATAAAACCTTTAAACGATTAACTCAACTTATTTTTGGAATCTACTGTAGAGAGGCTATCGTTGTGGTGCATTTACATTACAGATGGTTCTTAAACCTGCTTGTTTAGGCTGTCTTGTCAAAGTGACAAAAAAGAATATGTTCTTATTTTATAGTATTTTTCATATTGTGGCACATGAATGATCTCAAAAGGCACGGTCTCATTTTTCTTGTCACCTTTCGCCTGGACTTTGTATTATTGATTTATTTTCATCTGATTACTTGCTCTCTATGTTTGCCTGAGGAAGGAGTAGATTGCGGCTTCCACTCAGAAGCACCACAGAAATGAACCATGTGTGGATTTGTTCTGGTGAGAGAAGCAACACAATCAACCAAGAAAAATAGCTATCAGCTACGCAAGAGTCGCAAGAAGTTGCCATATAACCCAACGCTGAACTACAGTCCCCACTGTTAGCAGGGCAAAGCGGATTACAAAAGAAGTACAGTGCTCAGACAAAGACTCTGGGAGCCTTTTTCCTGCAAAAACGAACAGAAAAACCAAGCATCATGTTCAGCTTTTCTGAAAAATACGCTACACATTAAATGAAACTTTACTGTGCTATATGCATGAAGTTAGAAATTGCCTGTTTTAAAAGATCCTTATAATGATGTCAGTGTTTTTACCGTGAATTTGGTAGTGCTTCCGGTAAGGGAGTGGTATGCGTCATTTTTCAGTGTTTTTATATAATACATTCATACCATTCATTACGCACTTGCTTAGCAAGGCATCATTCAAGTAGAAATCACCTTAAAGAAAAAAAGACGTGAAATATGTGGGTCGGATGTCAACGTTTTGGTTCAAACAAACAAAAAAGATTTTTCACTTTTTTTGTCATTTTATAGATAAATGATTGATAACCAAAGATACTGATTAACCAAGAACATAATCAGCAGATTAAAAGTTATGATCATTGGTTGCTTATATATGGTGCTATTTGTTAAGATACTATAAATAAAAAATGTTTTGTTGTTCCTATACACTAAGGTCATTAACATTCCGTATTGCATCTCTTCACTCCTGACACCGCTTCTATCCTCCTTTCCTCATGCAGTCCACTTCTTTCCCCTTCTTAAATTTGTTTCAGTCCCGCAGTTCCTCCCTGAGCCTTGAACACTGTTGAACTGACACTTTCTGGCCTTCCTGACAGAGAGCAATTAGTGAGCGTAAGGTTGAACAGCTTGAGGCCTAAGGCTGCCAACACTACTCTTTAGTGCCTTGGAAGAAACCATTTGATAATGATCCCACACTCAACATCACCATAAGCTAAGCCCAATAATGACCAGACCCCTTACCAGGCAGGCTGGACCCCTTCATGACAGGTCACAGGAAAGTACGTGTTGAAATACTGTATAATGACAACCATTTTTTAAACCCACGCTAAGGTGTTGTGCAACACCACATCATAAGCCCCCAGCAGCGGCTGTGAGTATTCACAGCAGAACCAATTTATCGTGTCTACTTCAGAAGTACTGTGTATGCATGTTGTTTTGTTGGATTTGTCTAAATGGGAAAACACATGAAGATTAAAATCACTCGAGCAGGAACAGCACCATTTGTCCCATGCAAGCCTGTTGATGATAGTGAAGAATGCCTGTGATTTCCCTTGCCAACAAACACATAAAATGCAAAACATCTAAAAACTTGATTTCCTTTGGTAAAAAGAGAAAATTGAAAATGCCCTTGCATGTAAGAAGATCACACAGTGTATTTCCTCAAAGAGCCTGATTCTTCTGAATATCCGAAGCGTGTTTCCTTCTTACTATGATACACAAATGCGTGTCAGAAAAAGAAGTACTATAAATTATGTTCACAGCCAAGGACCATATCAAATGATATTCCACTATTAGCTTATACATTCAGAACCAACAGTGAGTCCCAGTAGCCTCTGGTGGAGATTACAGAAAGAAATGGGGTGGCGCTTAGCGAGCAGTCACTCCATTTATAGCTTCTTCTTTTTTCTTTTTTTTTCCAGATCTCCCTGCAGAAATTATATAAATGAGGAATATCCCTTTATTTAATTTGCCACACATGTGGACCACTGATAAACACTGTATGTCTAATGGATTGGACAACTCATTTAGTTATTCTGCTAGATGACAAACGGCAACAAATGCCCCACATGATACCAGGACGAATACCAGGATGAATTTGTGGGAAAATGCTAGGGATGCACGATAACTGTTTTTTAAAACCGATACCGATAACTTTAAGCTCCTAAAGGCCGATAATGGTACTGATGTCATATACCTAACATCATGACATCAATACCACAAACAAAACCAAAAACAGCGGCGCACAGTGAGAGGCGGTTGCTACGCAACGTACGTGTTTACTTTCAGAGCTGCTGCGCAGTGAGAGATGCGACAGACGAGAGTAGGCTCATTTTAAATCAATAAAATGTGTTTTAATCACTATTTTATGTCACATTATTGAATGCTTTAGTAGTAAGCCGTGTTCTAAGCGGGATAACGTATAGTGAGCAGGTTCCTATGGAGAAATATACCCCACCGCTTCGCGTTGGACTTCTATGTCATTCTGAAGAAAGATACATTATCCCTTACTTAGACTTATCTATGTAAACAAACTGAAAAAAGGCAGTCCATAGTAAGGCAAGCGCCATCATGTCCATGATTAAATCTTCAATAACCTTAGCCCGTGGGTCATCTTTGGCAAATTTCTTGGATTTTTCGAAAGCCTCGCCGACGTGTCTCAGTCCCGGTGGCTTCTTTGTGGCTGCCGGCCGTCCTCATATGCTTTCCAAACACCGTCAAAGCGGTGGTTATGTTTCAGATGGCTGACCAGGTTTGAAGTATTAAAGCTCGTGCAATTTCTCCCTCCTAGTGGAACTCGCTTGGAACATTTGTTTTGAATAAACAGCGAACAATCTTCTTTGGAAACTTTGAAGAAGTCTGAACTCTGTTTTCATAAGTACGCTGTGCCGCATGCTGCATTCAAGGTGTAACGAACATTCCCCCGTTCTCTCGTTTGGTAGTCGTTCTTTCGGCCGGCCTTTTTAAGTTCATGTTTCTATTCCTTATGTGTAACATGTGTAAGAATGCGGCGAATGTTAATTCAAGTTAGCAAATACCGAAATTATGACCGAGTTATCAAGTTGTTTTCTGGCATGAGGAGGTATTCTATTTTCCTAGTGACAAAGAGTTTTTTCTGATTATGCCAACGTCACATGAACGCAGCATTCACTGCAGGCCATTCGGGTTCTCATAGTGGGAGCAAGGCACTGCCGTGCTGACAAAACCACATATGTTATCGGCGCTGTTCATCATGATATCGGACTTATCGGAATGACGTCATAATTTCCTGTTATTGACCCGATAGCTATCGGCCCGATAACTAACGTGCACCCCTAGAAAATGCGTTTTGGGACATAACAACCATGAGGTTTTTATGGTCACAAGATGTGGCTAAATATAAAGCACAAAAACAGCTGGTGGATTCAGTCAGTGAAGGAACTAGCTGCATGTAGTCTTACGTGTTTATGAGTTGTACTAATGAAATACAGCAGGTGATTTGTGTTTATGAAGCTCAGCATTTATCCCCAAAGACTTTAGGGTGCCATATTATTCATGATGAAAACAGTTCCTGAAGGAGAAGGTGAAGACGGTCATTTGCTTGTACTGGCACCATAATTTTTAAATAATCTGTGTCTCCTGCACTCTTTATCCGTCTCCCTATGTGTGCGCGTGTGTGTGTGCGTGTGTGTGCGTGCATGCATGCAAACCAATCCAGCTGAATATTAATTCAGGCTCTGCTTGCCAAGAATGGCGGATGCAGCAGTGCTACAGCAGCATCATTCTGGCTTTAATGACTCAGTGCCAAATGAATTAGACTGACAGCAATTTATTGACCCAATTTTGAAATTGAATTGCTGGAATCATCTTTAGCAGTAACAAATTAGGCAAAGGATGGTAACTGCTGCAGAGCTACCTTGTATGTTTGTAATAACCAAGCCACTCATGAATCATGCGTAGGATTCTTTTTTTTTTTTTTTTTTTTTTTTTTTGGAATATTAATAAATAAGGAACACTATGGTGGCCTTGCAGTGTAAGAGGCAATCAATGTAGCCACAACATTACACACTGTATTTCAGGACCCCAGTAAGACTAGAGGCACATCAAAGTGCTTCTAATGGGAATCCTTAAATTAACAAACAGGCTCTGTGGTTCAAAATCGTGTGGGAATCTTTGTTGCATGTTATATTCCTCCCTCTCTCCCCATCCCCCCCTTCCTAAGTACGATTCAATGAAGTTAGAAATTCCTCCTAAAACTCTAAACTAAAATGTTTCATAGGCTAGGCTGTTAGGTGAAGTTATCTTAAGGGAACAGGGTGAATTTATCTATCTGCACTCTGGTTTGGCCATTTTTATCCACTCTTAAGGGACTGTGGCAAATAATCAGCACCTCTTTTGTTTTCCATCTGTTTTACTCTTCAAAAGGTCCTCGTTTGTTTGCCTGAAGAGGATGCCAATTACTTTAAACAGTAGAGAACAGGAAAAGTGTGTTCTAACCACTGGTCGTATGGCATCCTAGTAATGTTTCCAATGTACTGTATGGACTGTTGCCACATTGAAATGCAACACTGGAGTTGTGTTGCAGAAGTTTTTGCCCAAAAACATGTTGTCATTTTGTTGCATTGGCAAGTGGGGGGGGGGTTGTGCTTTATTTTTGCTGAAACAAGCCCTCCACTGTATTTTGAATGTCTAGAGTGCAGCACCATGTCACAAACCAAAAATTCCAGAAAGTGATTTTGTGTTCCCAATCCTTTTGCTAATCATCATTCAAGCTATGTACCAATTCGACTTTAAGGGGTCTCAGTGCATTGACATTTCTCAAAATCTCAAAACAAATATTATTACTACCATCAGCCAGTACCATGACGATCCATCTCTGCAAAGTGCAATAGAAATAATATTTGAATATATTTGTAACATTGTTAAACAGAACATGTACGATTAAAAACAATTCTCTCATTACATGTACACTAATGTGTTACCCTTTATTAATATTATTACAACACCAAGAGCACACCTAGCCTAGAGCTAAATGTTCCAGCATGATACTTTTGCTCAAGGACGAAGCACTTGCTCACTGTCAGTAATATGCAAACCTCATTTGCAAACAATATTTTGGCAATCGTGACAAATTTTGCCATGTTCTGTTAGATGATAGAATATCACTGGTTGTGGGGGAGGCTTATTGGGAGGGAAGAGACATTCTATTTAAACACATCTGTTGATTGGCCACACCGTGGGAATTCAGAGAATAATAATGCTGTGAAGGCAGTGGGAGAGAGCTGGGATGAAGGGATCTAAATCCACGCTGTGGACAAACAGGAAAGCCGTTTCCCTGGCATCATCCTCCCCTCAGAGATTACATGTCTCTCGTTTTCATCATAACATCCAAGTTGGCTTGCTCCCATTAATAGGACAGACCTCAGTACTTATCCCATCACATTGCAGTGGCCAGGAAAACAGACCATAGTGGAGCAACTGTGACTTCTAAACACCATCAGGTCTTTAAAAATGCACAACATGTCACATCACATTTGAATGTTACTTCTTTTAAATGTGGAAAAAACATGAAATCCTTTTCACTTCAGCAGGCTGGAGGTACAATTATGCAGTCTGAGTGAAATACTAAAATACTCTCAATAGGTTCAACTGTGAGGCTGTGGGCTGCGTTCGGGTGGACAGCAGGAAAAGGTAATATACTGTAGCTGCAGAGCACAATTCAGAGCCTGCGGTGAACTGAGGCTGTCTCTGCACCACAGCCCTCCTGGCCGTTCACCCCGTCCTCGTTCACTCGTTCAATATACCTCCAACTCTTCAGGCTAAAGCCCTTATACTGGCCGCTTCATCTCTCCACAGTATTTAATGTGTTTCTTCCTTCCCACTCCCACTCCAAACCATTGCCAAATGCTTGCCTGACAACACATCCCTCAGCCTTTGCAGCAGACAAGTAATATGGGCTCATTTTGCAGCAGCCTGTGGCACAGACAGGAGTGGGCTTGTGTCTGCCAGAACTGATTACTTGTGAAAATTGCTGATCAAATTGTCAAATCATCCAAACTTTGAGAGTTTTCACTCTCACCTGCAGAGAATATGACCCCATTTTATTTGTGGGTCAATTTCTGTGACATGGATATTTGGCAGACAGAGCCTGACGTGACTCAAAAATCAAATTGCATGTGGATTCTTCTCCCTTACAACCAATATTTTTCACACATGAAAATGAATTCCCATGTTCAATACCTTATATCCTGGTGGAGCGCAATTCTTCTAGCATTATTACATTTCTTTTTATCTTCAGCTCGAAGAAGTAAAACATCATCAGGGAAATGTGCCAAGCTCTCTCAAATAAGCAGTTTTAATCTCTTTCATTAGGCTGGCATTACATCTTTGAAAAACTGATTAAGTGCCTCAATCCTAGTGCATTCACTGATTGTTGTTTATAACAACCTGTATTGCAAAGGCTTTGTCAGACAGTGCTCACTCTGTTCAAGCAACTCTCTGAAACACATGGCTGTTTTAATTACCGCTCCATTCAGATCAATGCAGCATTTGTTCCCAGATCAGCATTCAGTATTTGACTTTTCCTTAAAAACACATTCCTCATTGTGCCTCAGGTCTTGATTGTGAAGAGCCTGTTTATGTGATTTAACACTTTGGATGTGGATGAGTTCTCACAACCAAATACGACTATCACTGCTCCAACAGAGCTGTTCAAAATCTAAATTTTGTAGCTAGTTTCTCACTGGTTCCCTGAAATAAAGATTGTTTTGCCAAACTACAAGTTTTGAATGCAGAAATAGTGACTGATGCAAAAACACTATATATAAAATATTTCTCTTAAATCTGCACAATAACATATAATTTATTATGCCACGAAGAGCTCCATGATGCAGTAGCAATACATCATCAACCAACTTGTCATTATTTTTTTTTCATAAGAAAGGGAAACTGTGAACATTTACTCAGAAAACAAACAATCCTTTGTCTACTAAACATGAATAGAAATAAATATAAATCATACTGGGTCACGTATGTGCAACTTTAAATCATATAACATCATATTAACAATAAAAATCCAGTCATTTAGATAAATTCTCACCAATGCATTACTAGGATTTATCTTTAAGGCCATTCAAAAACAAGGTACACATGATCTAAATGACACTACAACCAGAAATCTTGATCCACAGATTTGGTATATTTGTTTCACTATAATGCCTGTGTCTCTCCTGCTGGTAACTGCAGTAAGTCAGAGAGGAGGAGGCAGACCAGAGCACCATATGCCCTCTTCTGGGCCAGACCTCCCTCAGGACAGTCTGGTCTTGTCTTGAGCTGAATGATCTGGAGAGAGGCAGACTGGTGATTTCATTAGCTTAGCCACTAATAAGAAGTACACCTGGGTCCTTGCTGTCCTACAATACATCCCCATCCCCAGTCATGCTGTGGTAAAATATTGAGCAGAAAGGAAAAAAAGCGATAACTTGGACAAAACCTGCAAATATTCCAACTGCATAAATTTCTCCTCTCTGCGGGCCTCAAAAAGCCAGCCCCAAAGTTATGCACAATAAATTTAATATGACCTCACAAACATGGTCATATTATAAAGTAATATAACTAAGATCCTGTAGACCACCTATTCACCATTAATGCCTTGTTGAGTGACAGTATTAAATGCCCAGCGCATCCATAGCTATCTGACTAATGGAGCAAAGTCTTCCTTGTGAAGAGTGTTCCACAAGGATCAACTTTGGGACCCCTGCTTTTACATTTTTTTTAACATTTGTGTTAAGTTTAAATTTTTGCATGTCTGCATATGACACAGTCATGTATTCCTACGCTCCCATTGCAGAGATGGCCTTTTCAAACTTACAGACTGTTTTTAACACCCTGTATGGCCATCAAATCTAAAAATTGCTTTTAAACTCAATCGAAACTAATACTTCTCTTTTTCCACCTTCAATCCTTGGAAACCGAAGGTTTCAAGTCTTAGTTGCACTAAGCAGTTGGCCTCTTCCTGACTCAGATCGTCTACGTCATCGTCTAATTAGAGATATTTTATTGCTAATTCTGGCTTCATGACCCAGTTTAAAGTGCCTTCTATATAAGGGTGGCAACACAAAACTTTGTATTGTGGTCCTGGGTTGTGGAATGATCTTCAGGCCAAGCTCAAACTTGAGGCCCTTGTCTCTTTCAATTATTTTAAACTCAAAAGCTGCAGTTGTTTTAACTTACAAACACATCTCTAATTTAATGCTGCCTTGTTTACTGCACTATATTATGCAATGTATCTTTGTTGTACTTGTAGTTGGTATTGTGACTTGATGTTGTTGAACTGACACTGCTAATTGACCCTGTCTTGGCTTGGTCTCACTGGTAAAAGAGGTTTTAATCTCGATGTGACTTCCTGGAACAACAGAAAATCTGAAAAAACAGGTGGAAAAAACATATCCATAAGCAAAATCTTTCACATATTCACAGGAAGCCTAAACCTTCACAATTCATTTATGTCATAAAATATGCACTAGACAGACAGATTTTACAAAACCCTTGTGGGCAACAACACATCCTGTAGTTTAAACACAATTGGTATAAATACATGCTAAAGAATTGCAAATCATACAGAAAAAACCTGGGGTTAAAGATTGCAATTGGAACATCTTTAAGCTTCTTCGCAGTATATCCACCTTTTCTACATTTTCCATTCTTATTTGATGTACCTTAAAAAGCAAGTTTACACTTCAATATCTACTGTAGTTGCCCAGTGAAATTTAAAATAAAAGAAAAATGAGCAATTGCACTCCTCTGGCGGCCAATTAAAGTTAACAGACAAACCAGATGCAATTAATTCTGAATTATTACTGTGCATTAGTTTTACAGTATAAGTACTCCCATAGCTTATTAACAATTCACAGACATAATTCACTGCAGTGTCTTTTGATATTCCTGAGCAATATTTTAAATACATGAATCAAATATATGGACACAGCTGTGAAACCTTTGAGGAAATCAAGGCAGTATGTTAAGTCACCTATTTTGACCATCATACTTTTATTAATATATCTTCAGTATCAGTTGCAAAATATTAAAAACTCAACCAATCAAATAAACCTGAACTATCACAACATAACTTCTAACCACTTTGAGATATGTACGGTCTTGTTTTACATCTGCTGTGTGCATTTGCACTACACTGCATTTTACTATCCTGTGAACAAATGAGTTGTGATATTTCCTGTAACGAGAAGAAATGTTTTCACTGCTGGAACCTCCATCATTTCAACAGTGCGCCTACATGACTGACCAAATGCAGCAATACACTTTTTCTCTCTCTGTCCCGTAGGCATCCCTGTGTGAGGACACTTTTGGGCCCCATACGGCAGTGGGCCAGTCTGAAATGCCCTGATTGACGTCTGACTCCGAGCATCCGTTCCACCTCTTGCTTAGCGGAGCCTGTGCCAAGAGGATTAAAAATGGAGTCCTCTAGGGCCACGCCATGCCATCTGGACAGGGTTGATCTGGGAGCAGGGTTGTCAGCCAGGACTGCTGAGTGTCTAAAATACTGCACAACTACATTCAAATACAGCTTTCAGCTTTTGAGAAGCATATTTCTTTAGTGGAGCCATTATCACACAATTCAGTGCCCCTTTTTCTCACATTTCTTTCTCTTTGTAATGCTTCCTCTAAAGAGTGGAAATGGACTACTTGTAAACATTTGCTTTTTTACTTTAAGCTGACTATTGGATTTTTTTGTTTTTTTTTTTTTGGTTGTCTGCTAGAAGACAGAAAATGGGATAATGGGCAAACTGGAGTAAATGGAGGACTCTGCAGAGTAAAAGTTCCACCACAATTTCACATCTATTTATATTTTGTATCTATCTCTAAACAAAGTAGTTCTTGGTGGCAAGGACTCCGCTATTAGTTTGTATTTTCATGGCTATCAGTCCTAAAATTTAAAATATATAAAAGAGACAAAGAGACCGACTGCAGAAAATGTGCTAATTCTCAACAACCTAAACTCTACTGAAATATAAGTGGAGGGTTTCAGTGACATTTTAAGTAAAGGAAAGGGAATTTTGTTTTACTGTGAGCCCTGTCCATCTTCAAGACAGTCAAAATGAAATACAGAGAGGACTAAATGCTAATGCCTCAATAACCTTTTCCATAGACTGATGTGTGCCACCTTTGATTCCCCCACCATATCAAGGTCTAATTTTAAAGGTTAAAGCTGGTGGTTGCTCCTCAATATATGAGGGGGAAGCAAGATGACATCTGTGTTCCTATGTTCCAAGTAAGGCAAGTAGCAGTGCATTAAATCATGCAAAACATAAAAATAAGAGAATTTAGGTCACCGTCAGTGACAACTGCCAGACTTCAGAGAGACCCTTAAAGTTTTGATGTTTAGATGATGTAATTCTTTCTCTCTGGTGATGTCTGCTGGGAATAGAAGGGGGCTGTTGGGTTTCTTTATTAGCTCTCCCTCTTTGAGAGGCTATGGGTATTAGCAGGAACCAGCTGATGCCTCCTCTTCTAACTGGATTCCCCTGTTCACCAGTGTACCCCAGACCATTTCCCTCAACCATGTACTCGATCAACTCATTCATAACCAGCACACATGTACAGCAAAGAAACATTCCATAACCCCAACAATATACCCCAACACGCATATTTGTATTACTGCCCCCTGGAATTCTCTATTAACTTAACCACAACTCTTAATCTCATTTGGATCATAATAATGACTTCAACCCAAAAGCCAAAACCTGATCATAAACTAGTCCACATGTTAAATCTATATTCTAAATACTCAGAGCCCCATTAATAAGAATAAGAGAGAATATCGGATTAATATTAATAAGGCCTAAATTCATCCTAAATTTACTGTAACATTCCTCTTAATCTCTGGACTCTTGTTTATACAGATTTAATGCCATTCCCTGTATATTGATGGCAAATTTTTAAATTGAAATCATCTTAAAAATCTACCTTAACCTGACAATAAATTCACCATTAACAACTGAGACTGTAACTTTTTGAACACTGGAAAAAAACATCCTCACCATGGATCATCTTCCTGGAATGTGTCTCACACAGAATATAGAAAGAAATGAATACATTCATACACCATCTCCCCACTATCACACAACCATTTAAGTCTAACTGAAACTAAAATGGGTTTCTTCAACAGTTCAATATATATGCTCTGTGAATGACATGCCTCATGGCGCCCCTTTAAGGACAAAAACTGAAATAAAATTGGTACCCAAAAGCAACATTTTTTTTTTAAAATTATTATTCTTTATTGTTTTTGTTTTAACGGAGGCAGTCTCCGTGTTTATCTGCCACTAGGTCAGCCATTGGGTATGTACCTACATAGACGAAGAACCAATTTGCACAAACAGCAGCCGATCAAAACATTTTATTTCAAATTATATTAGCATCAAGCAGTAATTCTCAGTTGCCTATTGTGGCATGACGGTAACACTAACAGCCAGCTGTTCAGCAGCCAATGACACGGAAACACAAGATGTGTCAAAAACATTAGCTTTTGTACTGCAATGTGTCTATTTTGTCTACAAGCATGAAAACACAAAATGTCTCACAACTTGGCTAGCAGAGCCTGATAGCAAATTTAATGTCCCCCACGGTAAAAATGCACTTGTTAAAGTCATTAGACAGGCTACATAGCTCTTGGTTGTCAACTGTAGCAGCTTAAAACTTGCTGGCAAAATTCCAGTTTCAACACCCACGACCTCCCACAGAACATTTACTGCTCTTTTATCATTAAAAAATAAATAAATAAAGTGCAAAGAGCGAAAAGTCGTCTAATTTCAGCTGGACCTTAAAGCATCCGCAAGCACATGAGCTCTGGACAAAAGAAGCTTCTCCATGTGTCCCTCTGATTAAAATATCCCCGGTGACCACAGCACACACCACAGCCCCTGTCTGTGTGTGTGTGTGTCACTGGGGGTTTTGGGGGTGGGGTGCCTTGCCAGTTGGGCTTTAATCTGCTTGATGATGAAGATCCCCCAGTGCTCAGGGGACCTGAAAAGGTGGGTGGGGGGGGGGTTGCGCTACTGCCTTACGCCAATGCAATCACGACTGTGGGTCTCTACTGAGCCAGCAGCGCTCACAAACCTCTCTCACATGCTCTCTTCCTCACTCTCTCTCTCTCGCCCCTTCACACACACTTCCTCTTCTTACCCTCTGATGCATGCACACACACAAGCTTCTTTCTCTCACTTCACCGCTCACTCCGTCGCTCTCAGTCGTCATTCTGTAGCTGCACGGACACGTTCCCGTGTATTCTCCAGCAATCCTGAAGCTGTTGTCTCCGTAACTCGCACAGCGCATACACTCACAAGCATCTGTTCTGTTCCAGCGTGGGCTCGAACTGTACACGGCGAGCGGGATGATGAAAGAAAGGCATCAAAGAGGGTGAGAGAGGAAATTAAAAGGAGTAAAAGCAGCAAAGGAGAGAGTCTGCTCTTGCAAAGAGGTGGGAGGACAGTTTGATTCAGTGAATATTTGGATTAAACTGGCTTCGTCTCTGCGCTTAAGTGTCCCACTGAAGGTAAGTGCATCTTCTCTTTCTGCACATGCACTCAAGTTTACAATTTAAACTGATTTTCAGCCACTCTGTTACTTGGTTTGTGCAGTTGATATATGTTTTATGGCTTATTGACAGAGCTTCAGATAACAGAAGGTGCTTTGTTCAATTATGTTATTGGTATCCTTCCCTACGCAAACACAGTTGAGACACTTCTTTCCAACAGCTGGTTAAGTGTGATGAAATGTGCTTCCGCTGTGCCCTTGACAATGTTTCAACCAAAGGAGTTGCTGTTCATGTCAGAGGACCGCAGACACTTATGCAGTTGTGTCATTGGCTTGTAGAATGAAATGAGAATTCAGTAAGTGTCAATTAAAGCAGATTGGTTCACGTGTCAGGCAACTCTGAATGCGCTGACCTCATTTGTAGGTCTGAGTAATTTTAATTCATCTGCATATGAAAGGCTATGTAGCTTTTCAACTCAGTGTTGGCGAGTGTTCAACACTGATTATCACACCATGGCATGTCAAGTGGTTTTGGCAAGTTGATCTAAGCTGTGCACAAATAAGCCACCACACTACAAACCGTTTAAACCATTTAAACTACATTTCATTTCGACATTTCATCTGTTATGAAAAAGGGAATTATATAAATGAATAGTCTATTCTATATGGAAATGACAGCCTCAAGGACAACCATATGTATTCAGTTTAAATGTGACAGACAGTGTAGTATCTGTGTACACAGCGCCGTGCTAATAAAACTGTTCTCAGTTGAGAATAAGAGCACATGGGGTCTGATGGCTCAATCACAGGCTTTGGGATTATTCCTTTTGTTTGCACACAGTGTATATGAGCAATATTATTAGTAGGTTAAGACCATTCTTGGGGTGTGGAAAAGGATTAGAGAGAACAATCTGAGAGGATATCAAAGAGGCTTGACAGAGTCTGATTTGCTGAGAAACATGGGATCACAGATGCAACCTTGCCCTCATTCTGCAGTAGCAGATGCTTATTCGGATGAGCCCGAAAGGAAATACAAGGACACAAAACACAGAAATGTACCCTCGAGCGATGCTGAGCTACATCTGCTGTGAACTTATACATTTGATTGTTACATAAGCAGTCCCACTGCAAGTTGTTATACCATCAACTTTGCATCTCGTCAAATCTTTCAAGACACAATTATCTCAAGTACTGTGCTGCATTGAATGTACGTAGAGCCTGAGCATCTGGCAGCCACATGGACAAAGACAGACATAATCTAATGACTGTAGCCACTGTGTGGACTTTTGAATGAATGCACATCACTATTACGATTACACCAGAAATAACGCAGATTACTCACTTACCATTCTTAGTATGTGTGCAACATTATTTCAGTCTGACTGAAGAAATGCCCTGTGGATTCCAGCACAGGTTTTCAAAGTCAATCCCATCTTCTTTTACAGATTAGATAAAAAAATAAGCTCTCGCCTTCCACTACTTTAAGCACATCTAATGTAACTCACTTTACTGTCAGAGGCACTGAGTCTTCTTATCAGCATTCAGCTGAAAACACCTGCTTTGGAATAATCAAATTACGCTCCAAGGAGTCCACTTCCAGAGGAAAAGAGCTGGACCCTTTGAGTACACAGAGGCTAGTGTGCAGAAAATGAGCATTCAGGGCATGCAGCCACCAACCACTCAGGTATTATAACTGCATTAGAAGGGATAAATGAAGAGACACGCAATATACTTGTGGTATATTAAGTGATGAAAGTGACACTATTTGGTCGAGGTACATGTCACAACAAAAACATTCACACATCAAGTGACAGAATTAAGTGGAAGGAACTGTTTTTGAGACAAACCTCTCGACTAACTTTTTACAATGGGTCTGTTGGTCACCATAGCAACATTTGTATTGGCCATTTAGTTTTCTTGTCCGCCTCTTTTGGAATCTATGTAGAATGGTTTAGAATTGTAAACACTGAGTCAGTGGCATCGGACAATAGACTCAAGGAATATATCGTGTAACATTAAACCCTGACCATTCTCAAGAATTGCTTTTAAAAAAAATAACACAAATGGTGGCAGGTGATCTGAAATTTGTTCCAGCCACAGCCAACATTTACCCTATATTTGCAGGTGGCAGGAGGTAATTGCATTCCCTGAATGGAACGTCAGGTTTCTGTAATTTGCTTACAATAACAAATGCTGTACACTTTGAGGACTGCCCTTGATAGGTGAAACCTTTCTGCAAGGACAGGAAGCAGCACCCTATCATACTGTATTATACTGAATCGTGTTACATCAGATCAGCTTGTTTCACACTGACAAACACAGACTTCGATTTACACAGATTTAATCAAGTATGAATTCTTGTTTCAATGAAATTATTTCAGTGTGTGCAGTTCTTTAACACATTTAATTATATCCCTCTGCAATCAAGTTTGATTAGTTTTTAGGATTTATGAGTCATTTAACTCGAGACACCTCATGATATCACCACAGAACAGACAAGAATGCTAGAATTATGACTTTGCTTTGTGATCCTGTGTGTTCTCACTGTATGCGGCCTATGTGAATCATACCATTTTGGTTCATTTTTGGATCATCAAACAAATCTATCCTAAGTGTTTTAAATGTTCGAGTAGGATCAGAAGAAACCTGTTATGGCCAAAACAAACATGTTGTCAACTATACGTAATAAATATCATCAATTGCCTTCATGGCCTGACCGTCATCTGCCACAGCAAGCAGCAAGAGCACTTGTGAGAGTGAATGTACAGTCAGCATGCTCTTTATGCCTTTCTCTACTCTGACTGTGTCCATGTAAATCTGATGGAAAGACTGAGTGCTATGCGGTAAATTAAAGCTCATGTCCACTAAGCTGTCATCATATCTTCGCATCCGCTGCTCTGTTTGATTAGGCTGAGCTGTTATTTATGGATGGTCCGCAGCCTTTACCGTAAGCAGAACTACAGTGATCAGTCATTCGGATACGCCACCTATCACTGCGTTTTGAAGTAAGTGTCCATCAAGAGCCTTGGTCTTAAATGGAATCAATACTTGAGATTATTTGGAGTCTCCAGACTCTCTTTACCTTGGGCTCTTCAATCTCCGCCCCCATCAATGCACTCATTTTGACATCATTCCGGCCTAAATGACGTGTGTCTAAGTGTGCATATGTGAATCTATGTGTGTGGCTGTGTGTGAGAGAGTGTGCTTGTATGTGTGTGTGAGAGAGAGAGAGAGAGAAAGCAAGTGTGTCTGTCAGTGTGTATTTCTGTAGCACCATAAGATGTAATAAGCTAACTGTCAGAAACTTGCTTGCACGGTTTAAAGCATCTGAATGCTAAACAGATAGTGGATTTGGTTGTTCTGTCTGCTGTTTCAAGGCCGATCTCAGATGAAACTATTGTACTTACTGCGTGTACGAACTGTGTCAGGTAGCAATTTCTACCACAGCGAGCAAAACTCTGCAAAGACCCCTGCAGACCTTGAAGACAGGGCTCTCCCCGGCTCCCACACAATCATCAGCAAGAGTCCTAAACATCTCAAATTAAAGTCTTGCAGTGATGGATGACTCTCAATCTCCAGGAGATATTGTGCACGCTTCTGCTCTGAATGATGGGCAACTCCTCTTCACTCCACTTAGCTATTATTTATATAGATTTGTGTCTGTTCATTTGTCAGCTTTTTGGAAATGGTGTTTCTTCCTCTCTGTGGCAGAAATACTCTGCATAGGTAAAACCTTACAGTTTCTGCAGCCTAGTGATGCTGAGGCTTTTTCTGGAAAGCAAACAAATATATCCTTCCCTGTGGTATATGCGTGTTGTTTGAAGTAGTGGTGAAAATAGAAGGAAGGAGGGATGCGGTTACCTGAAGATACCATTTTATATTGAGGACAACTGTTTTGCCATATGAACATACAAAACAGTGAGCTCAGTATGGTGTACTATGTGAGATAAAAGGCAAGTGAAAAGTTTGAATATTGATCATGAAAATGGGCACAGATGAAGAAGTCAATGAAAGTTTTTTAAAATATTTTTGACATTATTGAGCTGCTTTACTTGGATTTTTTACAATTCCACTTAAATGCACTTCCATTAAAAAACATTTTCTTTGAAGATGTTTTGGGGAAACTCTAACACTAGGTCAGTGTATTGTCTCTCCTTTGTTAACAGTATATTATTTATGAACTTTCTTTCATAGATGTTTTGAATACTGTAGAACAAAGTCTTAAAGTCTTAAAATAGCCTGAAAAGACCCTGGGGCCTTAGTGCCACTGAATACATTTGTGCCATCCCTTTGAGAAATCCACCACAGATCCTCAGTGAACAGTGGGCAGGAATGGTTGTGGTCATAAAAATCACTGGAGGCCATGCACAGGCACAAGTACAAGTGGATGATGGAGGGTGTTTCTTTGCCAATGCCTTTACTCGACTATTTATAAAGTTGTTCTCTGTTGTGTCTCCACATTTGGCAATCACTGAATAACAGGTTTTCAGTGCTTGCCAGCATCAAAAAAGACAGGCAATTAGCTGGTTATATATGTAATCCTTTGCATTTGCGATGAAATGCTTTCGATTTGACACAAATTTAATCATCAGGATCCATCCAAACAATAAGCGGCCATCTCTGGCTGGACTCAACTCTATAACCTTAAACACAACCTCGCCGGCCCCAATGGCAACTTGGGAAAGATTTCCTGTCACACAGGTGAATGACTATTAGTTTACTGACCCTAGAGGTAGAGGGAGATTGTAATGATTTCTAGAGAGGGTGCTGGGGGGCCTTTCATTATAGGGGCCGAGCAGCGCTGTAGCACTCCTGCAGGAAAGTGTGAGGCGGAAATAGATCTGGAATACTCCATTCTAGTGAACTGATTAAATCTTGCTGATGACTTCAATACTATTAGCATACCATATACCATATTGCCTTTGAAGGATCAATAAAATCACTACATGTTTATTTTCACTTAAAAAGGTTTGAAAAAAAAAACTGGCAATCCTTTGTATGCAGTCAGTCAGTTTTTCTTTTGGTTATAATAAAAATGACTACTAAGATGCACAATTATTTCTGGATGTCATTCTGTTATTATGGCTGTAACAACCTATTACACTGATTAGTCCCAAGACTTCAAAGAATGGTGAAAAATAATTACCATCACAAATTCCCTTGGACCGATGTGATCTCTTCAAATTGCTAGTTTTTACCAACCAAAAGTCCAAAACCCAAAGGTGCTCATGTTAACCATGAATAAAGAAGCAAATCAGCAAATTCTCACATTTGAAAATCTAGAACCAGTAAATGTTTGACATTTTTGCTTGATAAATGGTTAAAGGATCAACAGATTGTCCGAATTATTTTTGTGTTTTCAACACTGCATTTAGGTGAACAAGTAAAATAAGATGCCAGGTCATTATTGCTATAAAAACTGGTAATGACACTGACATAGTTAGGCTTGGTTTAACTTAAAACCACAGTGTAACATATTACAACACATTACCGCTACAAATACAAATGTCTTGAGTCTGTGATGTAAAGACTGAAGTAAAAATAAATGGTTGTGTTGCTAACATGTAAGAGGTCCCAAGCTGGTAAATGTAGCAACAGCATTTCCTTTTCCCCCCTTTCCAAGAATCCTCTGCAATTAATTCTGTCCTCTACTGTATGTCACATAAAATTTTTACTTTTATTCATCCACGTCAAAAGTCATCTTCATTTCATTAAAAGAAAATTTGCTCCTTAAATCACATCATTTCCCAGCGAAGCAGACACCACCTTCCTGTGAAGTACCTCTCACAAAGTATAACATTTCACATTTTGCTTAACACACTTGAGCAACTTATCCTCCTTAGCACATAGACTACTTTGAATGCAACCAGCGCAGCATAAATGTTTTAGTCTATTTCCCATCTGTTCGGTAATTCTACCACAGTATCTTACACTAAATTCATGTCTCATTTCAGTCTTAGATACTGTGGTGCATACTGCAGAAGGTAACCTATTCAATACAGACATTTAAGAGGAAGGAAAACTCCATAAAATTACAGTCGAGAATACAAACTGACAGAACAAAAATGGATATAGGAAACTGCTCCGTATGATTTACAATATCTGAGGTGTAATTCAAAGTCTGTGCACAGAATGGCTCGTGTAGGTGCTGAAGTTTGATTTTAAATATTTACCCATAGACCTTGCACCTTCTGGTATCTCCTACTCTTATCGTTATCATGGCAAAGAGGAAAATTACATCATAACTTACTGAAGTAGAACACAGGCTGAGCTAGCACAGCAGCAGGCAGCAGTTTGATATGGGAGGATGGGAGCTAACTGCAAAACTCATTTAAATTGTCATCATGTTCTTCTGAGTATATACTAAGGCTAGAGTGACAGTCTTGTCAACCACTGCCATGATCGAGGTTCCAGTCTGTGACCACAGCTATATTAAAGTCTGTTCAACATGCCAAAGAACTTTGTCTTTTTACTGACTCATTTAATAATACTGAAGTGTGGTTATTATAACAAAATGTACTGTTCATTTAAAAGCTGAATGTAATACAATCGTCTATGAGCTATGGACAGCAGAGAGCGTTTGCAGTTAGCTAAACTAGCAGGTTTTATATGACAGAGGGGGGGGGGTGTCTGGGGCAGGCTGCAGCAAAATCTGGTGGATTTGGCATAAAATGACAGAGATTGGAGCAACGCATGTGGTAATGTAAGGTAACTCCTGCCGTTAACACTACACTGCACTGAAATAGCAGAAATTTTAAACCAATCAAAAAAGTTTGTTGGAGCTTAACAATCTGCACTGTTACTCTGAACTGTGGTCTTAGATGAGAGCATAAGGACAAAGAAACACTTCCCCTGTGTTCATTCATGCTTATCTTCCAACAAATGCCTGAGTGGAAAATGTCATGGAGGACATTGAGGAGATAGGAGGACATTGTCATCTGTTTCTTAGTTTACTATTCAGAAGAGTGCCAATTTAACATAAAATTACCCATTCACCCCCACCCCCTGCACCTAAATCATTGTGACTCCTAAGGACATCTTTTTTTTGTGTACTGGGTCTTTTTACTTAACAGCTTACCATTTCAAACAGGGTTGGCCCTTATGCCTTATATAAACCATGAACCTGAGGAGTGATAAAGCATTGCACTTCTTCCATTAAATAGAATAAGAAATCATCTTGACAGACCCTAGATCTCGGTCTGGGTGAGTCTTCGTATGAGCGAGACTTCCTCAAGGTCAATGTGATCGTAGGCTACTTTCCTCAGTGTGTGAAGTGCCTGTGATGAATAGGACGCGGTGTTAGAGGGAGAAGAAGTGAGGGCCAGGGTTGGGTGGTGGGGTGAAGATTCAGGGGGTTAATGTATTGTGTTTACCTGTAACTAGAGGCTGCAGGGGGTTGCGTGTTTCCAGGTTGTGACTAAGACTAAAGAGACACAAAAAAAAAAAGCCAAGTGCCTTTCTAATTGTTAATGTGAAAAGTTTCAGAGGAAGACATTAAACTTTGGGTAATCCACACCTAAAATCAAACAAGTCAGGTGATTTTATGAAAAAATACAAATAATCGAACTGAACTGAATGACTGTCACATGAAATACATCTGCTTGCCTTGTGTTAACAGAGTGCCTATCAAGTAAGAATAAACTTAAGCATGAGAAAGGAGACTCAAAAAATGGATCTGATGCACGAGTTATGGGAGTGCTTTTTGTTTTTTAGTGTAAAGACTAAAAGTGTAAAGACTAAAAAACAAAAAGCACTGTTGGAGGACAGAGAACAACTCAGAAACAGCTGGTTTCACTGTCAGTGAACAGTCTTCTCGTGTGCGCAATAAAATAACTATCACGTTGACTTTGACTTTTATTAAATAAGCTAGAAGTAGACAGAATTTCTCTACAGCAGGTTTATCGAACTTATTTAAGGTTTAAGTAAAGCTTTAACCTAACAAAGGTGTCACTTGGAGGGGATCTACTGGAAAAGTGCAGATTGGAATGACTGAAAGTTTACTGCATTTTATATGGTCAACCTATTTTTTTTTTTTTTTTTCCCATCAGGACAGTTTAAATTGTCCTGTGTTGATTCACAACTACAAAAAGGCAGCATTACTATGGAGGACAGAAATATGTTTTGAGTGTGCTTCAGTGAAAATGAGTAGAGAACGATATTTGAAAAAGAGCCGATTGGAATTGAGAGAGTCTAGATTTTGACAATCAAATGCTTTAATCAGTGCAACAGAGAGATGAAAATGTGGCTAAATTGGTTGGCATAAAGGTATTACAAATCTTTTTTTAAGTCAATGGAGCGACACATTGTATTCCTGTTTTTGTTGCAGGTCATGATATGGCAGCAGTAATGAATGTTGGATGTGAAACTTGTGGTTTACATATAAAACTACATGACTGTGTTGTGTCGACGCTTGTGTTTGTGTGCTTTTGTGCCTGCGTACTTGGGGCGTCAGCATGCAGGTGTTAGCCCAGGCAGATGGTGGTGTTTGCACAGGTGCTGCACCAGATATTGTCTCCTATATCTAAAATTATCTAGTTTTTATGCAGTGCCAGATTTGACACTGAATGTCACCTTCACAGGCTCCAACAAAATGAGCTAGTATTTCATGTGATATGGTATTATAGACCAGTCGTGCTTGGGCTCAAAGCAATGACTGCATCGATGGACGACATGAAAAATGAAGCCAAAACATCTTGATCTCCCCCTTGAGGCTCGCTGCAGTGTTGGCCATAAATACCGCCATCTCCATGTTAGGATGGAACATGGGCCAAACTAAAAAAAATAATAATAAAAAAAATTAAGCACACATCAAAGCAATTTCTGTCATGTTAGGTGGTTCTTATCATGCTTATGCATGTTCAAATGTTACTTTTTCTGCTAAGTTCGGTTTTGTATGGGTGTATGAGTAGGACCTCGTTAGCTCGGCTCCACCCCCAACCACTACTGTGCAGACTCTCGCATGTTTTTATGCTCATTTTATGTCTATTTTTATGTGAAGCACTTGGTGCAAGTCATTTATTTGTTGTAAAGCATTTTGAACTGCATTTCTTGTATGACAGGTGCTAAACAAAGTCTATCACTATTATTATTATTTTCACTCAAAGACAGAAATTTTATACATGCTCCAATTTTATTCTCCGAACAACAAGACCGGAAAAACAAGCAACATCTATCTAGCAAAAACAACATCTGTTCACAACAAATGTAAAACTTGAGCCTGAGGGAAGTAAAGAATAGTGCAAGGACATGACAATAATACTCAGGCATATGTCAATTAAACAGAATTCAATTAACACCAAATTGTCTAGGGCTACAATCCAGTACAAATAAATTTAAAAGCACAGCCTATACCTTCCAGCAGGCTTATCAAATAATAACAACATAAATAACAAAAACGGCAGTAACAAAAATAAATGTATGAAAGTGTGTCCCACACACCGCAACTTTGCGTTATTCTTGCAGCCTAGTCTAGGTGTTTCGCCAGAAAAACAAGCATGTTTACTTTTGCAGGACTTACATATTTGCCTGTGGTGCTGAACACCTGCTCTGATAGTGAGCTTGTGGGACACAAGCACAAGTACTTCTGGGACACCCTCAGCATCAGCAGAAAGAGGCGAGTTTGATTTCTACCACATAAGAGGATCTCTGTCTGAAATACTGCCAACTGCAGCAGCTGAATTTTGGGGGGGACCTCCCTTCTGTGGACAAGCCATCACATGACACACAATAATGATCACCTCTAAACTGTTGTCTTTTTTGAGAGGTTATTTTTTGACGAATTACATTGTTTACAATTTTTTTTGTCGTCACTATAATACCATCTTCAACCACACAGACCATGGCACTGGACAAGTACTCTGAAGGCGCTTATTATGTGCACGTTGCACAGCAGGATTTTTTCATGACGGTAATGAAAAGGACGTGGTTGCCATTTCCAAACACCATATTACCATATTATCACCCAATCCTAGACCATACTAAACTTTCAGTTTTACTTTTCTTCATCTGAGAAGAACAATGACTCAGTGGAAGCAAAATTCAAGCCCCCAAAAGGCTTGCGGCTCTGTATTTGACAGCTGTGACCTAGCCTGCTGAGTTCTGCTGATGAGCAAGGGTCCTTTGACTTCACTGTGTAGAGCATAAACAACAATGTGCACAGCACCATTGTGCAAGTCAGGCCTCCGCCAACCCCATCTCTGATTGTCTGACAAATCTATCGTCTTTCTTATATGGAGGCATAAATCACTCGGGTTATGTTTTGGGAAACATCTTAACGTTAAATTGGATACGTTTTTGATTCAATAACTTGTGGTGACATAGGCTGCATGGTGTTACTTAAAATGTGTAAATTCACCATCAGACCATCACTTACTTCTGATGAATGAAAGTTTGACGAATGTGGGGGCTGCATGTGACATTGTTTTAGTACCAATATTCAGCATAATTACAATTTGTACCAATATCAAAACTTGTTCACATGAGATTCATTTTTGGACAATGAAACCCAGAGAGTGCTGACATACAATTGCAACCTTCCTTAAATAGCATTTGTTCAGTCGATTTTTCTTAGAAGTCTGCACTGTTTATATCCATTTTTATTTGCCTTGTTTTTGTTTTTTTTTTTTTTTGTCACAATAGGCAGAACTGTGACAAGAAATAGAGATCAGTGGAATAGTGTGTAACTATTGGCAGGGATGTGGATTGGTACAACCAGGTTTACGCATGGACACATGTAAAAACATTGGTCCATAAAGCTACTTTTGGTCCACAGGATACCTGTAATGAGGCAGAATTTAGGGAGTTAAGGAGTTGAGAGGCTATCTGTAGCAATTTTGCATGTATGCGCATTTGAAAGTTTTCAAAGAACTGTGAAAACTGAACAACTGAGATGCTAAAAACTTTCGGGAGAGGCTAAGTTATTTTTAATTCACTCTAAACCAAACTGACCAAACTGTCTCCGACGAAAGTGATGCTTCCTGTTTAATTATGCACAACTCTTCTGACGGTTAATGCATTCTGCCATGTGGCACATTTACTCTCCATCCACACAGCACTCACTGTACATACATAGAAAACTATACAGAGCACTGTGGTGTACAGATATTTTGATATCAAGCTAATAAGGCAAGGTTATTGATTGTGGTTAACTTACTTTACTACTTAAAAAGTATGTATGTAAAGTTAGATAAAGAGGTATTTTACAGTCAGCACAATGAGATACTTGATTTGCTTCACGCATTTACATTTCACCTCAAATAATTAAAACACACTGCATATGTTTTTGGGTGTGTTATGATTATGTCATCAAATGGTAATGCATGCGATAGCATGACATCTGTACATTTAGATAAACTAATCATGCATGATAACCGTGTAAAAGAAAATAAAAGACAAAAAACAGGGACATGTGACTCATTCAAAAAACTCATGGATGATCTGTTCATCATGTGAGCATGAATTACATAATTAACTGTTGCTCTGGGGAAATCATGATTTGAGGCTTGAAGCTGCTGGAAAAAAAACAGTGTCATCACATCAGACAGATGATGTCTCACAGTAGCTGCTCATCAGCCTGTAATCAATTTTATTCCTCAGTTCAGAAACCCATACATTTTTTCCACTTATACTCCAGACAGTTACTGAGGTGGAATAGTCCATTATTCCTGAGCTGTTTCACTATTATAGGGACTCACTTTCTAATAACATACCACAATACTAACCCTGTGCATGTTGGGGGATTTCATCAATACTCAATCCAACAGTGAATCCAACTTAATAAAATCCTTGATTATAAACATTATTAACATTAAAGATTATCTGTTATTTAACATCATACACGTGGAGATGGGGGTTGAAGTCACAGTAATGTCTCCAGCATTGCTTGAAACAAAAAGGTGAAAAGGATTTTTCCCTGTTTCATGATTATAAGATTACCTTTGCATATTTTACAGCCTACAATAGGGATGGCTTTCAAGAAACCCTTTATAGAATCGGTCTTCAGTTCAGCTGAGCTCATAGAATTATGGATAAACAACTTCTATTTTCTGGGGAAGATTTTCCTCTTTAAGGAATTCACATGAACCTGCTCCAGTTTAAATACATGGCAAAAGCTTTTCAAAGTTTACTTGCCAACTGGAACTGAATAATGTACGTAGAGGAGAAAAAATGCAGAATGTGAAGTTATTCATAAGCCTTTTACAGCCATTGTCAGCATTAGACTCCATCTATTCAATATTTCAATACAGCTTGAAAAGAATAAAGCACAAATGGAGAGAGAGCGAGCGAGAAAGTTCCTCCCTATGGGACTTTCAGGGCCAGTGTTGTTGCCACACAGACCAAAGATATTGCATACTATCTGATATACAGAATAATCCTCTCTAAAACTCAGTCAGTAGAGTATGAGAGAGGCATTTCCATTTCTAAAATGTAATTGAGGCATTTCTGCTAATATTTTGCTTCCTCAAATTCAACATTCAATATGTTTGACTGTTAAATACATGATTTTCTTTTGTCTGACATATCTGCAATTATTTTTTAACTAGTGCATGTCACCTTTTCTCAACTGAACCATGGAAGAAACACACACAGGCATCGAATAAAGCTTAAACACTTTGGAAACAAAGCTGCACAGATAGACCATCAGACAAAGGAAACAGCTGCTTTGAAAATCAGACAAACATTAACTCCTGTAGTCTGTTTTTCCACTTGGTGCACAGGACAAATAGTTTCCATTCTGCTCCCATCAGTGTGAGTCATGAAAGCCCAGTCCACCATCCTCAAGTCTTCTTTGCCCCAATTTTGTATGCTATACCATTATGCACCATTGACCCAGTGAGACAGAGCCATTGCAGAAAAGACTAATTCTTAATCTAGGATATTGCTTTCTCATTATTCTCTCTCCCTCTGGCCTCTTGCGTGATAACTGTGTGATTAAGGCAGTTATGTCACTTGAGAGCCTGAAAGAGCCCACCTTTTAATATTACCTAGCTGACTGATTATACCAGCACTGCTTGAGGCTAATAATGTTGAACTGTGATGCTTGATTACGAATGCTGATGGGCCCTTTGTGACAAGTAGCCTTCACAACTCTCAAATATTAATCAATAAACAATGGAAATTAATTTTCCCAAACACCACCAACTGGATCTGACTGCCAATTCATTTTTATTGGTGAGTACTCGGACTGACTCTGGCAATTTACCTTATTTGTTTAATTCCAAAGTAGGCGATGTGGGTAACAAGAGACTTATTGCAACTGCCTTATAAAACCACAAGCTATGTATTGCATCATTTGTCTGCACTGAAAACTGGAATAAGCACAGGAAAAGTAGTAGTCCACTTCAGTCAAATAAAGGGACTGTCACACCTTCAAGAATGCTTTGATTTAACACTTTGGGAATACTGCTCGTGTCACTTTAATTAAGTGCTGAAAAACAGTGGTGCTTAAGCAGCTTTCTGAATGCCGCTGAGGTCAGACCACTCCACTTTAATACTGAAGCTCAGTTGAGGGTCCTTTAGATTGTGATTTGAGATGGGGGCTTGACAGCCTGAAAAAGGACTCTCAGGAAGGAGGAGGCAGTCAAACTGTGCTCTGAGATGGAAAACTCTCACAGGGATAGATCATCAGACAATAAATAAATACAACTGTAGTAGCTTGTTACTTACTTAGAAAATCTGTTCTCAGTTTCAGATGAGCATCAGATTCATGGGCAGTACACTACAGTGTGCTGGAAAAAAAACATACTTCCCTTTTAATTAAAAGCATATCACTCTTGCACATTCTAATGCTCTCTGTCAGCTTTGTGCATCATATTGTTTTCAGTAATCAGAGCCAGATGACAGCAGGCAGTGGAAGTGGCAAATAAATAAAATCACAACCGTTTCAAAACGATAATCCCATAGAACATCCACCTCAAAGTCACTGACTCTCAAAGTGGCTCCTCTTCAATTTGCACAAAAGATATCACAGGTTAAAGTGGGCCCTGCTTTGCTGGCACTTATCTGAGAGTAATATCGCCCAGCAATACTGAGTGCATTGCTGCAAACATCAATACCTTGCAATGCCGATTGCTAAAGGGGAGGAAGATGAGATTCCATGAGGCGTGTCTTTTATATCACATAACTGTGGTCACTGAGGGCTGCCAAAGGCAAAGTCCTAAACACATTCTCTTCTCTCTATTCTTTTGATCTGCATTAATTAATTAGATAATTATTTCACTAAATTTCCACTGTGCACAATGTGCATAATGGCCCATTAGTTTAACATTATATGATCGGACCACTGAGTTTATAACACTCACAAAGTCAATGAAATGCTTTGAGGAAACATTGACTGCTTTGTTTGTCAGTCCTCTTACATTAACACTGCCCACCGTTAGACTCCTCATTCAGTCTCATGGGCATATACAGTCATGCACACTGTTCACAGATGCACATGTTGATGAACATGACCATTAGGGTAGCGCGCACACACACACACACACACACACACACACACACACACACACAGAAAACACAGAGATGCATTAGCATAACCAATGTGATGATCATAGCTATACATCAGTGCGTTCCAACCCTAATGCCTTTTGAGTTTATCTTTGCCCTGATAATGAGGCTCAGCTTAATGTGACTCTGTGTGCCTAATAACCCATAACACCATGAAAAAAATATTTGTTTTTGTCTCTCTTTCTAGTTTTATTTTGCAGCACGGTTGAGCAGAAAATGGACAACATGTAGGAGAAAATGGAGGAGACATTAAAAGCAAGGTTAAAATAGAGCAAGTTGAGGAGGAGTCGAGGTTGACTGGAGGCCACAGCATGGTAACCTGTCTAAGGTTGATTCACTCCCACCCTTCTCTCCTTGACAGAGACTGGAGACCAGAGAGTTCAACTGCATCATTTTAGGTTCACCGACTTGGCAAAATCTACCGTTTAATGAAATTAGGTCCAGAGTGCTTCGTAGGGAGGTTTCATTTCAAGGACATAAGTGCAATAAAGGAGAAATAAGCTCGGATAATATTTTTGTTCAAGCTTCCAGCTCAAATTTTGCATTTAATTTTCCATATTGAAAATAGAAGATGTTCTGTCTGTTTTTCTGCATCCAGATGAGACATAACTCACATGAGTAAACAGTATAGAAATTAGATGGAAAAAATCAATGTAAATCAGATTTGTGCTCTTCAAGTCGAAGTACCATTGCCTAAGGAAGAGTACTTTAAAAACACATTTACACCACATATGTTTTAGCAGTGCTTTCCATCTGTTCATGGCTCAGAAAAAGAAAAGGCTCTGGTTTAAAATCAATTTCTCTGTCGGCATGGATTCAGCACAAGCGGGTGACTAAGCGCTGTCTTATGTATGTTACTTCAAACAGCTTCATCTGTTTTTGTATTTGTAATCTGTTTTTTCCTCCACCATAAGTCCTAAACATCAGATAGTTAGACAACACTAAGTGCATGGTTCCACAGTGACGGCTGTCCGGCTGACCCAAGCGAACAGACCTGAATCAATGTCCCCAATTATGTGTGGTATATGGGTGATTTTGCTGGCAGGCAAATTTCCTGTTATTATTGAAACAAATTATTCCTTTCTCTTCGTAGAATCTTCCAGCTGGACAAATGCGTGGACAGATTTTCGGATAATTTTACAGCCAAATAAAACAACAAAAGAAGTAAAAATTTCATAAAAACTTGTAAAGTAGGGCTTCATAGGAGCAGACAAAATAACAACAAAGTAAAGAGGACTACGGCAGATGCAGAACTGACACTGCACTTAACAAAGCAAAACATCTTATCAGGCTCCTGGCAATTTTCAAACATGGAGCCTTATCAAGTCTTGGCTCTGATTTTATCCATGGAACCTTAACTTAGTAAGCTAAAACATGTGTACCACTGTCAGGTGTATTTTCTGTAATGGGTGATGCTGAGATACGTTTTTTATTATTTCTGTGACTTCGAGAGATGTGAAAGAAATTGTGTAAATGGCTTGTCGACTGTGGATTGCCTTGAAGTTTAAAATATAATTACTAAACTGAAAAACAAATAAAAAAAACAAATGTATGTACGGCAAAATCATGGGCTTCATCATGTCCTCATATTCAGTTCTAGATGTGAAATACATCGCATTTTTCTCTAACTAATTCTAACTAATTCATGAACATGCAAGTTGTTCGATGCTTTGGTTCTCTTTCTGACTTCTTTGTAAGAGATTTTGGGACTGTCACAGTGTGAAACAAGCGTACCTGCCTGCTCTCCCAGCATAAGCTCACTGTATATGAATGTGTGCTTGCCGTGCACCATATGTTATCTTCAAGTCTAACATCTGAATTGGTTTAACCTTTTTTGTTGACCAAAGGCTTTCTTTCCAACACATTGGCTCGAGCAGAACTTAACATGCCACAGCCTGGCTGAGAGTGACTTTGGGCTTTTTGGGAGGGGCGACAGTGCACCACTGTCAATGAAGGGGCGCAATGGATTTATGAAACAAGACAAAACAAGAGCATCATTGTGAAACAGAATGCAGCACAATAATCAAGCCATCCCTAGTTTACAGTTTCAACCACATTAGTATTCCTTTAGGAATGAAATACAAATGATGTTAACATTTTACTGTGTAGTGCCCTCATTCCAGTGCATTAGCCTGTTTATTAAGTGCACAATAACATTCTTAGCACACCTAATTTCCATGACAGTTACCTGCAAAGACATGTGTGTAAAATGTAACTGACCTTAAGCAATGCATTCCTTATTTCTGGCTCTTCGGATTGCACTGTTCCCTACACATATTTCCTTTGACTCGGTTTCAAAATGAGAGTTTCATCTGATTCCTGATCCAAGCAACACACACTGATAGTTAAGTGCTCTTACACAGGCTAATGCAGAGACACAGTGAACCTACATACACACTGATTAATGGTTCTATATAATAAATGTAAATGGTAATGTGCTGCTCCCTGTGCCAGGATTATAGTGGACTCCCTGCAGTTACTCTGCATCTTTTCATTATCTGCTGCAACGGATGTATCCCAACAATAGCAATACCTGTGGAGTTTGATTACCGTGAATCTCAAAATATAGACCAACTCAAACACAATCAGAGCTTATCATAGCTCACCTATGTTTGCATGTGTTATTCTGTTTTCTTTCAGTTTGTGCATCTTTTCCATTACTCTATGTAGTCACAACATTCATTATAACGAATATTTATTGGAACACACGCTCTGAAGTCCTGTATTTCATCATTTAACATGCAGCTTTGGAACCTGAAGATTATTGTTTGTATGTGCTTCCAGAGTGTGTTTTTTGCACATAGATATTATCAAAGAAAACTGATTACTGATAACAGAAAAAAAAAAAGTCTGAGAAAAAAAAAAAAAATTAATTTTGAGTGCATGGCAAGCTCTGTGGTGGAATAATTGTGATCTCCTTATCCTCCTTTTGATGTTCACCCATTTGATGTAGACTACTGAGCCCATTTGAGGCATTAAATAATTAAGCAGACCTTTCTCGGAGTTAAAGTTTTCTCATTATTTATTCTAAATGCTTATTGGACTACAGCAGATGTGCTCTCAAACAAATTATCCTCAGAAATTATTAAAATGTTTGTAATAACCCAATTCTCTTTCTATAAGAAAGTAAAACATTGGTATTCCAATACAAATTATTGGAATAATGTCAAATGCTGACAAAACCTAAATAACTACTGAGGTAAAGGTTGAGACAGAACTTACATATTATAACATTCATTTAGAGTGCAATTAAAAATATTTAGAGATTGGAGTGCAACTGCATCCTGTCATTAGTAATTGTGTTTCCAAGAGAATTCAATTTACACTGTTGTTACCTGCTACTACATAACCCACTTACCCTCAAGTCACCCTATCACACTCTTATGTCCTCGTAGTCTGGCGAGTAGAAAATATCTGTTTTCATTTTAGTTTAATAAAAAATATGCTGTCTATGTTTCACTTTCTTTGAGTTAGTCGCAGTAGTAGTCTTACATGTATTTTCTTGTAGTATCCTTGTAGTGATCCCTGTTCCATCTACTTCTGAATTATTCCTGAGCTGTTCTGAGATGGCACTAAATGCCAAATGCTATGAAACATTAAATCCACCTTCATATAAAAAAAAAAACAAATAGAAAAAGAAAAAAAGAGACGGTCCAGTTTGTCAGCAGAGACAGTAAAATATGTAATTAGCCTCAATTGAGAGAGCCCTCTTGCATTCATCAGTGTCTTATCAGGTACTTTACCAGCACTGATAGTACCCACAGTGTTCAAACAGCCTTGAGGAGATGAAAAAGATTTTAATTTCACAACATTACAATACCATCAAGACTCTCAACGCCCACAGAAGATTTTATTCTGTCGCATACTGTCTACATTCTGTTATTCTTTCACAGGACAGTTTTAACTTCTGGTGACTACTAAAAAAAAACTGTTTCATTTCTGTCTTAAAAAAGTAAACAAATCTGAGCATGTCATGTTGAGCAAAAATGGGTTCCCACTGGCAGGTAACACACACAAAAGAAAATTGATAAATTTTCATCAACCATGCACTGTGGAGGTGGCTGGAATTTTGAAAAACCCCACCTGAAAGCCCCCGTGTTAACATGAAAGACTGTGAAAAGGCTAAAATTCACCATCTCATTTAAACATCCTAAACATTTTAAATCTGCACCGGATAAAATGTTTGAAATCCTTCAGGATTTTTTTTGACACAAAAAGCATAAACCTTGTATTTATCTGATAATTTTTTGTTGCAGGTTCAGCCTTAAAGGGATAGTTCGGCATTTTACACATTAATCTGTATGGCATCAACATCTACAGTCTCGTGCTCTCACACTGACTTCGCCCCCAAAGTGTCCTCTGAGCCGAGATCTGGCCAGTTGTGGTCAGTGCGAAAGTAGTTCCGGTAGGTTTCCTGGGGCCAGAGAAGGCACACGTTTTTCCTCTCAAAACAGCACTCATTCGAATCAGTGATTTATTTGCATAACAAAAGACGTCAACCACAAAACGTCACACCTCGTAATCGTTTGGGTCTAACTTTATCCCAATTGCGATCAATGCGCGCTGTCAGTGCTAACCGTTGTGTGTGAGCCAACTGATCTCTCGTCAGTGTACGATGGTGTTTACAGAGTGCAGACGACGCAACGCAAACGAGCTAGTTTTAGAGCTAGGAGAAGGAGAGAGAGAAGAAGTCCACCGGCTATTCTTTATTTGGAAAAACCAAAAACTCACTCTGCAGACAACTGGCCATCGGGTCCAGCAGGTTTGGGGCGCTTTTTCCAGTTTATTTTCGGGATGTGGAAAAAAGTCTCGAGGACACCAGCATTCAGGATTGCAGGCAAGTCGTTGTTATTGGCGATGCAGACAGCTGCTGATGCGCCAGCCTCCTCGTCAATGGAAAGGTCCTGCATGCGAGGCATTACGAGGTCCCATTCATGGCAACAGTAGCACTCAACCTCGGTCTGCATAACTTCGCACTTGTTGCACGTACACCACCTTGTATCAGTCACTCGAGGTCTCGCAGCTGCGGCCCCGATTTCACGTTCCACATCTCTGCTCGCCATCTCTCTCTCTCTCTCTGCCCGTTCTACCTCCATCTGATAGAGTTCTGCATCCGTATATTCGGGTTCATACAGATATCCTTCTGGTTGTGTGCTGAAATCATATTCTTCGTCGCTGCTGTAGTCAGACATGGTGTAACTAGCTTTCCAAACGCTAAACTGTGAATGAAACACCTGGCTTAGCTACCTGTCACGTATAGTGGCGCCTGCGCGCATTGATCGCAATTGGGATAAAGTTAGACCCAAACGATTACGAGGTGTGACGTTTTGTGGTTGACGTCTTTTGTTATGCAAATAAATCACTGATTCGAATGAGTGCTGTTTTGAGAGGAAAAACGTGTGCCTTCTCTGGCCCCAGGAAACCTACCGGAACTACTTTCGCACTGACCACAACTGGCCAGATCTCGGCTCAGAGGACACTTTGGGGGCGAAGTCAGTGTGAGAGCACGAGACTGTAGATGTTGATGCCATACAGATTAATGTGTAAAATGCCGAACTATCCCTTTAATAGAAGAGTCAAGCTTTCTTTAGTCAGGATGAACTCAGGATATACTGCAGCGCTTGCTGTACAACGAGGCACAGTTCTTGACACCTTGTTTGTACAAACAGAAAAGGCTATGACGGGTGTCCTGGAAGCTCACCTGGTAGAGCATGCCTCCCATGTATTGAGGCTCAGTCCTCACTTTCAACCCATGGCCTTTCGCTGGGTGTCCCCCCCCCTCCCCCATTTCCTGTCTATCTCTAATAGCTGTTATATCAAAAATAACGTCTGAAAAAATATCATCCATATCGCCCACCACTATTTCTACATTGCTGGCTAGGCTTATGATTTAGGCTCATGAGGCACACGAGTTTCACTCCAGATAAATGCTGCCTAGCTTTAAGAGACAGTGAAGAAATGAATGATGGTGGATCCAGATATTCCCCAGCCTTCACTCCTCTAATGAATAGGAGATGATAAAAAAAAAGGCCACAGCAGGCGTCCCTGACCACAATGATGGACTACAATTGAGTGGCGATGCCAAAGTAGCAACGTGCAGAGGAAGATTATTGCTATCAGACCACCAACACGTGGGTTTAAAGTTACACGAGGACAGGCACGTTCAGCTCCTGCGCTATAGATGTATTTACAGTGCTGGGGAAGAGTGAAGATAGGAGAGAGCAACTCACCAGGTGTCACTCAGGACTATATCCATGCAGGGAAAATTGATGGCAGGGGCAAGAAGGAAGGCAAGGAATGATGACGCCTTTCACTGCCACCAATCCATATCAGTGCATCCAGGATAGCTGTGGCATCACACTGTGTGTAGACAGTGTGTATAAGGTGCATTTCCCCTTTGCCTGTGCAATGTAAGTAACTAGGCTGACACCTTGAGTGAGAAAAACTGCAAAGCTTCATTCAAGTCCAGATGGTAAATGCAGCAGTTCTACTTAAAAGGACTAGATGCTGAAACTGTAATTTGATTAGATTCAAAATGAACATCTGGATCATGGAAGAGTATGAATCCATAACTCGGCTACTGATTGTGTCTAGTAATATGATGATTAATCTTAGTATAATATAGCTCTGTTCAGTCATTCCTGTGGACTGATCCAAAAATTCTCTCCTTGGAAAGCTCTCAGTTTTAGATGGCTGACTCTGCCTCGAACCATAGATGCAGACAAGTACTGTCAGAATTTAACTGCAAGGCTTCATTGTCGTTCAATTAGTGACATTCTTTCTTTTACAATATGTCAACATGATAAGCAGTCTTCATTCAAGATTAGGTAGAAGAGGGAGAACAGAAGGGGAAAAACACATCTCAATTCTACTGCACATGCTGTGCCAGAAGCATCATCCTGGTGGAAAAAAGGACAGTTAAAATTTGCATTTAGATTACAGTGGTAATAGAAAAACCATGGTGATGAATCTTGTTCTGAAAAAGAGACTAATGTGGTTGTATTTTGAATAAAACTGTAAAGTTAAACACTCCGGGTGTATGAAAAGATGTGTAATGGAATCGTCATAATCAATCCATCAATCCTACAATAACAAATCCATGGTTATTAACACGTGGAAACACAAAAACAAACAAAGGTTATGATGATGTCTGTTACTGTACACATGGTGTATACTGTACAGTGACTGTTAGGGGGTATATTATGTCCTCACCCAAATAGGTTGTCAGTGCCATTGTCAAGATGACGTCATCATTTGAAGTGTGCTCTGGTTTACGTAAAGTTTAAGCTTCATCATGTAGGATTCTTCAGAGTAATAACAGTGCCTGAATGTAACAACAGGAAATATGAATAATTATTTCTGCTATCTTCAGAAAAGTGTTATATAAAATACAGACCATTTTACAAAATGGTACTTTACTGTATTTCAGTCAGGCAGTAGCCACACACTACACCAGGTGCAAATTTTCATGAGCGACACATTGTTTGTCACCAGTGCATACCGAAAGGGTTTCATTTGCTTTCAGTTCTCCCCTGTCCTCCGATCACAAAATTGACGGCTCCACAGCATCAAAGCCAGTTAATTAAGCATCACCAAGCCTCTACACATACAGACTTTTAAGAGCTTTTTCAAATAATCAAATAATAAGGCGCTGATTGGGTGAGAACTCCCAAGTCGACTGCAGTCGTTACTGTGGTGGGGAAATGTAAACAAAAGGAAGGAAACACAGCTGAACCTAAGTTGGAGAAAATGTATTCAGCATTAACTTACTTTACTTTTTTTTTTCTTTACTTTTCAAGTTGAGAGAGAAATAGCAGCACTGCATGGCAACAAGCTGGCTGCTAGTCCACACCACCTGCATTATCGAGTGATGGTGACACAAAAAATAGAAATGGGGGCCTTTTTTCACTTCTGCTACAGGGTGACACAGGTTTGTGCCATGATAGAACTCTTATATATGGCAAACTCTGAGGAGTCGATGCCATTAGTATTCAGTTGACTGCAGAGGTGAAGATGTTAGCCCTATTTAAGCGTCGGAGGATAACAATGTTGAGGTGCTTACCTTTCATACAGTTGTGTGTATTCAAAAGGGACAGTTGAACAATCCTTTTTAGAATAGAACAATTAGAATAGAAACTGACACCTTCAAAAAGGCCACAAAAGTGAACATGGCAGGTTCTTTTCCTGCTACCATTTAACAGGAATTCAGGAATTGTTTAGGCCGCCTGTTCTCTCCGTTTCTCTCTGTCCCTCTTTGCTCATATCTAATTTATTGCCATCTGCTCAGCCTGAGTGTAAATCTGAACGCAGACTGACTTGCTCGCCCAAGCTTTATCTGTTAACATTTAGCAATGTCTAATTAAGCGAAAATGGGAAATGCGTTGGCTGAAAAATGCTGCGGCCTGATAATGACAGTCATAATAGTTTGGGATATATGTCTGTCACAGTAAGTAAATGCACTTATTAGATCAGGGTAATTAGAATAAGACAACAGCTATAATAGGCAAAAGCTGTTCAGCTGTGAAAGAGGCCAACTTGCAGTACATCAATTGTTTTCAGCTGTGCAAATGACTGATAAAGGTCACCACTGGCAAAATACCTAAAAATTCTCCATTCATTATACCCACTAAAGGCTTGAAGAAACTTACAAATACTGAAAATGCTCTTTTGAATAATCTGATAGAGAAAACACTAATTAACTGTACCAGATCTGCTCCAATATTGGATCACAGCTAAGTTGGCTCTATACAAGGCTTCAAGGTGACGCTACATCCACCAACAGATAGAAATGAACATCGGATTGCTTTTCTGTTTGTATTACTTGTAACCTCAACAGAAATGAATAAACAAGGCTAATTTCATGTCTGTTTATTGGATACTTACTGACTGAATGTTTTGCCTCTGACACATCTAAGCAAGTTTGTCTTGCAAAGTATCCCACATTGTCTGCCAAATAACAGCATTATCTGGTCAGCTCTCACTGTTATGTTGCCAGGAAGAATACTAGTGGCTTTGCATATTTAAATCTATTAACTGGAGGTTGGAAGTTGTATATTCTTTACATTACCACTTTCCAAACCATAGAATAAGTTTGTTGGTGGAGTTCTTTCACACCAACATAGGAAGCTTAAGTTAAGCAGATGTGAAACTCATGAAATAGTTGGTCTACAATCCATAACCCAGTGCTTTGGCCTTGTGATAATTGTTGTTGTGAACAAAGGACAGCTGGTGTTTTCAAAGATCTTCAAGAAAGAACTCTTCCTTGTTATTAGATATCTTTTATATGTTGCCAAATCGATATTTAACCATTGATGGTGGATGTAGTCCGAAGTCTTTTGAGGTTCAGTTAGCTTAAACAATGATGAAGGTGAAATTTTCAAAATGGAATAAATAATTCAAGCAGAAAAACAGCTGAATGATGCTTAAACTAAATTTAATGGTCTACATTTAACAGGCCCATCCTATACCTCACAATGTATGGAGACAACTAATGCATTAAATTCAGCAATTTAAGGGACGAGATTGAGAGTGGATGAGGGATGATGAAGGCATTTTAAACCGGCTGTTTTCAAACTGCAGTAACTTCTGAACTTCATGATAGTAGCAGGACATTTGTGGTTCTGACTGTGTTCTCAAGCTTTCGATGAGAATCATGTTGGACTGTGGGACATCATGTATGCCTGCAAAACCTCAAAAAAGTTTTGAGTGTCTCACATGCTTTTTAGCATGGCAGAGAAGGCCAGTCACCAACAACCCCTCCTCCACAGCTGTTAAGTCTATAGTTTTGGCGGCATTAAGAAAGGACAAGGGTGTTATGGATGTTTTCTTTGCAGAGACCAGTGGCCCATTACACCAGCTATATGTTAGTTCTCTCCACACATATTAAAACTAAAGCTGTGTCCATGTTTGGGTGCATCATGGACATGTAAGGTTCATCTTAACTACTCTGGTGTAAAGTCCAAACCGACCAAAATATTGTCGCACAAAATGACTTTATTACGTCCTGTGGCCAATCAGTGAGAAGCACTAGTCTTAATGCAGTGTTTATTACTGTGTTGTCTCCCATGCTCAAGCATCTTCGAACACTTTGCTACACAATAGTAAAGAGGCTAAAAACTAAAAATAGCTAACAATAATGACCAAACAACAACAAGAAGGTACAAAACCAGGACAAAGCATTATGAAGGCATGATAACTATACAACTTTAATGTACAGCTCGTGCAAAATAAGAACAGTGACCTCGACACACAACACAGGGTAATATAACGGTACCCTGTTATTCGGCTGATGATAAACAGATAATAATTACCTAACCTTCAAATGTCAGTAGCATGTGAAATCTGTTTTAAGTGAGAGATTACATCCAAACCAGGATACTTTTTGAATTTATGCACACTTCACTGCTGGTGTTTTGATTACCCATGGTTGTCTGCATCTCTACAGTTAATTTTCCACCTAGAAAAGAGCAAGCTCTCAAACACTTGCTCAATGCAATCTGTTTTGTTATAATCTGATTTGCCTTCTTTAACCTCCCCTAGCAATAGTTGGCATTGCCTTCAGCAGAATTTAAAGACACTCTGTACCAGAACAATTTGGTTCAAAATTTAGCCTTAGAGTCTGTGTTTTCTTAGCTCAAATTGAAGCAGTGGGGGCTATCCGAGTTTGCACTGCACACCCAGGTAAAGCAAGATTCCCCCCTACAGTCAATTTGGCTCGTGGGCTTGTAGTCAAGCTGAGTGCTGACAGGTCTCCACATTCTCACCTTTTATTTTAATGTACATTCATTCAGTTCAGATCACAGAGCAGCAGCAGCTCTGACTCAAACACTAGGAACCAGGCATTGTTTTTGAGCTATTCCACCTTTAGTGGTATTTTTTTTTTCCTTTTTTGCGTGTGTGTGTGTGTGTGTGTGTGTGTGTGTGTGTGTGTGTGTGTGTGTGTGTGTTTGTGTCACATCCGTCACATCTAAAAATTGTAGAATAATAATCTAAATCTTGGGTGCCTATCTGTATTTTTCTATATATTTCTTTTTTTTAATCATAACCTTTCATTGGAGCCATATCTGTTGCATCACAGACTTTGTTGGCAGGGGATCCAGACGTGTTCACGCTGGGGATAGCTGAGTCAGTGTGGTGCTTCTTTATTGCCTCAGGCCAGTTTTGTCTCTACAGCTAAGCCTTCCATATCTTCAGGGGGGAAAAGTTCAGTTTCTAACAGAGAGGCAACCTTCGTTCAGTAGGACATGCAGCTAATTTATTTTTCATCATCAGTGGATTATATTCAAGGTGGTATACCATTTCAGGGAGTTGTACTCAATGATATGAAGGGTTCCTAAACAGACAAAATTTAACTGGTGAAGCCATTTTTTTAATCTAGTGTGTTTTTCCCAAATCAGAGTATTATGGAAAACATTATAAGAAGGGGTTACAACGAAATTCCAGAGAGGGGCTTTTTTCCACTTACATGGAGTACATCTTATAGAAAGAACCAACATTTTGCCATCCCAAATCTCTAAATAGATGCTTATGAGAAATTGAACCCACAATGCCCATTAGCTGCTTTGGCAACATCTCTCTAACCAGACACGTTTCAGCTTTGTTTGCCAGACAAAAGTGGTGCAGGAAAACATTGCAGCTGTCTTCACAACCCAGACCCACCAGTCCATGTTGCTAGTGTCATATTTTTGTTTCACCTAGGCAAAGCACTTTAACACATTCGGTTAGACTTCAGAAATATGCAAAGGTCCATTAGAATTTCAAAATAAAGCTTGATGTGCCACCAAAAGTACTTGGTAAAGTTTGGGGGAAATATCACAGTTTGGGCCGTAACTATGTTGACTATTGGTTTCACATGGAGTTTAAACCCCAGACTCCTGTGTGAAGTCATACACAGACTTTGTTAATCTTCATACTGCATTCATCCTTATTCGTATTCATGTGGTTCTCTGGGTCTATTCACATGACTAGGCCGGTTTACGCTGGTCACATAACAAGCTGTGTTTCATTCCTACTTAACTTGTATAGCTGCAAGCTATAGTCTCTTTGTTTCCGACTTACACAGATAGCTACAATAATCACATGTTGGGTTCTGAGGAACTGACAGTCCCTTACTGGAAGAAGAGTCCCGACAGAACTGTTTTCAAGCAGTCATAAGTCAAAGGGTCAAACATTTGTTGTAGCCCTACATGCTTGAGAACTGTCTGCCTGGATGACAGCAGTTGCCTGTGCACCAATGGTGCTCCATAGCTGCCTTGGGGCAACAGGGGTGTTTCATTTCATCTCTGTAGCTGGCTGTCTTTCACTGCTCCAGAATAAGATCAGGCATGTCTCCTGACTCTGATATTTGTATCTGTCAAAGCTTCAGATGTCAAAGACGTGATAAAAGATAGCTGAGCTAAGGATTATCAGGATATAGGAAACTTGAGGAAAAAGATTAGTTTTATTCTTTACCATTCTTTACCATTAATTATAACAAAAATGCTGAATGTATGACTGTGTAAATAATTATTAGGTCTGAGTAAACTAGTAGTTTAAATGCATTTTTGAAAATAAAAATGAATGCATTGCCTAACCAGTTATTTTTCTGCTATTTGAAGTTTAAATATTACTTTGAACAATAAAAGTGGATAGGATTTCTTTAAGAGTTTAAACACACAAGTATACCCGTTTAACATAGCTCTGTTGATACAGCAAACACGTGGGCACACAATTGGTTTAGGTAAGGTCGACACGATTGTCTCTGGCAGGAAAGTGTCAAACTGAAAATATTAGAGTGATGGAGTGACAGACATTTCATACAAAAAAAAGACAAGTTGACATCTGCTGTACTGTGTCAAATCCAACATTGTCTTGTTTGCTATGACTGCCAGACCCTGCTTTCTGACAGTCACTTGTCAGAGAGTTTCCATTATAAACAACATGGATATTCCTGAAACTAAGGATGTCCTGGTCAGGTTTTTTCAGCCCGATCCTGAGTCCTTTGATGTTGAGTACCTGCCAATTCTGAGTCTTATCCAGTACTTACATTTACCTAAATGTAAGTAAATAACACATTGAAATAGAAATAATTTAGATTTAGACATTTTACTTAAGCTTTACGAGCTATCAAAATGCTGAAGGTTCTGGTTCAAAACTATCAAGTTGATAACTGAAATTATTGCCCTTACATGAATTGAAAAGTTTAACTATAACAATGAGACACACACAAAAGATCTTTGCCCTGACATTAGGTTACTCTGCTTTATTTTAACCAATACTGAGTATTTAAAATACACCCAGATCTGCCCCAGGACATCTCTCGCAGAAACACTATTTCCAAATACTATATTTTTTGATGAAATACTCGTAAGTGGTGAAGACAACACTTGAAACTGAACTTCTTTAAGTTACTTCTGACGGAGAACAATTGATTTCTTGAGGGTAACATCTCTGTAGTACAACATTTTCCATATTAAATAACTGGCAGCATGTAAAACTGTATTTCCAAAGCAGCTTCCCCAACACGACTAAAACCATCCACAAAGTCTCTTTCCAGTCTTGGTTCTGCCGACAAAGCACTTTAGTAAAGTAAGCCTCAAGGCACATTTATCACAGAAATAGCCTTGGCAATGGGAGTAGTTGCCATTTGTCACTATTAAAAGAAAGTGTTTTGGCTTACTGTCTTAGTGTTCTAATGAACGCAATGAAAGACAGAGGTGTTTTTCAACAGGACAAATCAATGCTTCAAAAAACTTGGTGCTGGCATTCAGTAGGCTTATTCTCTCTTTCAAACCACCAATGTTATTAACGGCTGAATCAGTTTTCCTACAAGCAGCTAAAAAAGTATTGGGGGGGCACTGGCCACTATATAACAAAAACAAATCATCTGTAGTCTTCTAAGAGTTCTGTCCTAGAACAGAGTAGTTCTCATTAATCTGACATTAACCCAAACTGCTTCTTTTTTAAAGTATGGGAAGATTATTCTGATATTGTAGATGAAACAGCATCACTGACATACCAAGGGGCAACTTGGGCGAAGTAAAAATTCATCATATTCCTGGTCTGAATACCCACAGAGTATCATATCCACCACCAAGTTTAAAAACTGCCCAGACTAAATGTGAGTGGAAGGCATCCTTTGGCTATCCCCAAACATAATGTGTGTAGGATGTAAGAAAAAGTGGGGAAGACGACTCATCAGATCATGTTAATGTTTCCATTGTTCAGGGAACCAAGTTTTGTGCTCCTTACAGCTGTGTGCACAAGCCTTGCATGCAAGCAGCCCTCCAATGAATATCATATAAAGAATATTTTATTAAAAATGTAAAAAGAAAAAAGTGCAATATATTTCTGTTTCCAACAAAGCAACATATTCTCTGTGCTGCCTTGCATCTAACAGTAAGACTCATTGTTTCACAGCTAGACAGGAATAAAGCACCTTGTTTTTTTGCCAAGCCAACAGAATGGCTGAAGCCAAACTGTGTCGTAAATGAGTAAATGTATGTGAGTAACTAACAAAGCCATTTTCTTCACTACTCATTACTTTGGTTGTGCTATAACCTACATATGAGATGTTCTTTGATAATTTACCTTGACTGGCCAGCTGTGTTGTTACTCCCATTTTCATTACATTGCTTCCACCTACACTTCTCTCCTCCCACTCTTCCCCTGAAGGATTTCAGTGATATTACAGTCTTCTTTGGCCTTAGCTTTACAAAAACAATGTCTTCACAGTGATTTCCCTAACTGACTAGCACTTTTCTCCTTCATCTCCTCAGCCTGAGTGCACATATTTTCTCATCAGTCAGGACTGTAGTTCAATTGAGGTCACTGTTTTGATCACTGTGGTGACAGTGCTGAATCTCAACACATCTGTGAGAGGAAGATTCAAATCATGAAACATCATCAGATGTTTAAAACAATATGATTTGTACTAATATGTTACTGGTCGTTTCATGTATTCTACTGTACGTGCAGAGACATAAATACAGAGAGTCCAATTTGTCAAGTGAATGCAAACATTCAAAATTTACCATACAAAAAAAGGCTTCTCGATGTTATTTCATCTGGATTGATTGATTGATTCAATGCTTTTGCTAGCTTCGTTAGATGTTTGTGTAACATTTGAAGACGCTAAACACTTTTCTTTTAGCTTATCATTGTCTCACAGGTTACCCTTCTCAGTTTCATTTATTGTTACTACACTGTTGGATTGTGGAACTAATGGATGACCACTTTGTAGAACCAAAAGGGGGGTCTATGGCAAATATTTGAAGAATATAATGACACAGGAAACCTTAATGGCTGGAACACATTTTGATACAAACTCTAAATTCATTTTTCAAATAATAATATTGTTAATTACATTTGGACGTTATAAATTGCACCGCTGCAGATAAGGTCTGGAGTCAGTTCACAAAAAGCAGCTTTTGAGTGGCAACATGTGCTCATAGCAACACTCTTCCCACAACCATCCTTGTTCAGGACACCTCAATACATCCTATCTTCAAAGTCCATCATCTCATATCCATACACTCAACTTCAACCGTCCATCAATGATTAAATAAAAGTGTTTAAGCCAGTGACAGGGTTTACGCAAACTGATCCTATAAGATATTGAATTATCTATAATCTCATCTATATATAGCCCTTCTTGCACTACTGCTGCCCCTCTGTACAGTTTACTCTACATGCTGGTTTAGTTGCATGATCATTAGAGGATTCTCCTCATTTCACTCATGCATTTCATGCACGTCAGCATAAAAAATAGACCTATGTAGTGACACAAAAGAGTAATGCCTCAATACATGTAGACCATGGCTAACCCTAACCCAATTTTCAGATGAAGCTTTTTAAAGAAATTGAAATATTGTCATTCTACATTCAGGACATCTACTTATAAGCTTCAACTCAAAAACAGAATCATATCCAATTTTTAACAAATTTCGAAAGATTTCTTGACAACTCCTTGATGATTAATTAATTCCCATCTGGATCATGAGTAGGCAGGTACATAACCTAATCATAACAACTGTGTCTTCTTCATGTCTCTGAATGACACATACGTCCACAATGGAACACACTGCAGTAGTTAGAGAAGGAAAAGAATGAAAACATCTCTGCCCACATACCTATCAGGAAATACAGTATATGCAAAACAAGAACTTGATCCAGATGACTAATTTCTCCCCTCTATTCCAGAAGTCAATGCCTACTTATTTGTTTGTCATGTTTATGGCAGCCTTGACGACTAATAACTTTCTGTGGGAGTCTCTTGTGGGTGGTAATCTGCACCAGCAGATCGGCTAGCCATATGTTCTTTGATTATTGAAGGTGATGTGTGAGAACGCTGTCAGCCCACTGCGTCGTGTTATCTGAAGTAGACACACGGGTCAAGGCTCACAACCGAAGCCTGACACATGCTAATGAACTTATCTCATAAAATATGCATCAAGCCCTCCCAGGGCCGTACAGTGGCAGAGGCATGATTTTGCAGGAATTATGGGAACAGTCATTTTCCATTATGTCAATGCTAAATGAGGAGTGACCTGCGGGAGAGGCATGTCTGACCCGTGTCAAGATAGTTCCTGCCAATTTTGCACGAAGAACTTTGCAGATCAGTTTTGACTTTTAAGATACTGTGGTGACAGAAAGAATAAATGGATCTGGGTGCACCGCATAACCTTGTTGAAGCAATCTCCCTCTGAAGCCGATGTTCCAAGTCTGTATAATTAATCAAAGACAATGATGTCAATGAGGGCTCCGGTTATGAAATTAGAGGCACGCTGTCTTCCATTACTGTACAGCTTATAAATGCATTAGGAAGAAGAGAGGAACAATAAGCCAGGTGTGAAAACCATTAGCTCCATTCTTCATTCCAACCATTTGTGGTTCCCGTGTCTTGTTTTCAGCGCAATTAAGTGTCTCGTAACAAGGCCCGAGCTGAACGCTTGAGTGTTGATAGGGTAGTCAGGATTGCAAACAAGGTGTGAACAGCAACAGCGCAACAGTTCTTTGCTCAATAATGAATGAGGCTTAACAAATTAGGTTCGTTCTGTAATGTTTCTTTTTCTTCTATGCTTTAGGCTGCGCAATGAAAGATTGTGAAATTACAAAATCAAGTTTTAATCCTCTTAATTATAAAAAAAAATGTGCTACCTCTGCAAACATTACACATCTGACATCAACAAATACAGGTAAGGGACTTTTCACCTTCTGCAGTTTCAAAAGCATATTTTACTGATTGTCTATCTACACTCAGAGCTTTAAAAGGTCACAAGGTGTAGAGTCACCTAATTAAGCTAGATGGACTTTTGTAATCCTGTTTCATTTGATCATCTGTAGTTTCTGTTGTTTCTATGAAAGCACTTCAACATACATACAGAGTTATTCACTACCTGAATTCCATTTCATTTGTATTCAGTATTAACGGATAAATTGCATTAGGTCACTCCACTAAAATGCTCTGCAAATGGTCTGTTTTAAGACCAAGAGATCAAATCTACTTGTACTGTTATAAAAAGGAACACTATAGCATAAAGAAGTGATTGAGAGGCTACGTAAATACATGCATGTCTTCAGAATACATTCATTTTTACACAAAAAAAATCAGATTCAATGGGATGACATGAAAATGCTGTTACATGCTACATCCTGACCATGGGTAAAGCTCATTGGTACTTTCACTGATCTATGTGAAGACATAAAAAATGTATTGGTAGAATCAATTAAATACTCAATTGCATGTCTATGAGCAGGATTATATGTTAGTAGTTTTCTGTACGAGTTGCCTTTTTCATAGGATGCATGTAAAATGACATGCAGTGGCAAGCAGAACGATATCCTGTGGCCACTGGCTGTCAAATCTGTTGTGCTCCTCACAGGAGTGATGTCTGAGAGAAAGCAAAGTATCTTAAAGGAATCACTGAGAGCATGCTATTCGCACTGACATCTCATACAGTGCATGTGTCAATTTGATCCATGAATTGCCAATGCATCGTGCTATAGGTTCAGACGGTTGCCTGCATCTGATGTAACAACTGCACTTTTTACAGCTTTCTGATTGGTTCGATAAAAATTACTAAGACAAGGTTGGTGAGGCAAAATATAAAAGCTCATCAGCACGCTCTCATTAAAGTGTCATTAAATTATACATGACTTTCAACTTCCATGGCCAATCAAGGAACTGTAGTAACACTGACAGGTCGGTGGCCTTTAATTGACAGCAAAAACAGAGTCACAGTTTTCACCACAGAGACAAGTAATCTAGCTAATTATAGGATACATCCAAGAGAACTGTCTAGTACAGAGGAAATCCATCACCAGCCAAATAATTATAACACTTATTTTTTATGATTGAGAATACCAGTATTATCATTCACCACTGAGCAGTAAAAACGAAAGCATGGGAGGTGGAGGCAAAGATTATGGGCCACCAAGTCACTGGTATTCATTAACAACAAGCCATGTGCACTTTGAGCCGGTCCGGGACTGTCTCTATTAAGAATAATAACATTGCATCATTAATAGAGGTAATGTAGGCAAGCAAACCTTTTAAACTATGTATTTGTTTTCTACCCTTTAGGTGATGAGCTCCATAAATCTCTGAGTGGGATCCTGACAGGCCCAGGAAAACTGTTCTTTGGGTTTGCCACACAGCCCCCTGCCTCACCCATTCCCCATAACCACCTCCACAAGTTATTTCAGTGTGGCTCAACTCTCATCACTGGACTTTAACTTGGGGACCTGAACCTCACAGATCGCCAATGCTAACAAGGAACTGCCTGCTGCTGTTCCTTTGGATTCTTGTTGACGAAGGCTCAGTCTTTTCTTTGCGTCCACCTTTACCACCACTGGGACGGAGCAGGACGGGGAGGGAGCACGGCAGGACCTTGGTGGGCCCGATGAGGAATGGGGCAGCTGGATTTCAACGGGTCAAACGGGGCTGGGTGTGGAACCAGTTCTTTGTACTGGAGGAGTACATGGGGTCAGACCCGCAGTACGTGGGCAAGGTAAAAAGCCTTATTTTTTTCACTTTTTTATTGCACGGGAGAAGTCATAAATCACATAGTAAGGAGCTTGAGAGAAATTGAATTGGTGGTAAATGGAGGGAGCAATAGAACGTGGGGGAGATAAAACTGGAGAAAAGGAACAGAAGGATGGAAAAGAACACTAATGTTGAGTAAGTTTTAAACCACTCTGGTTTAAGCTGGGCAATATCATCAAAATACAATATCACAATGTGTTTATTTGTTGTTGGTGCATGTACATAAACAATAGGACAATCTATTGTTCTTTTTAACTAAATAATTCAACAAAATAATTAACATTTACTATGCATACAAATACATATACTAACTCTGATGGCGGTTGCAATTGCATCATTTTCATTTTGCCCCTGGAACTAAGCCTCACCCGTTTTAATCTAATAATGCTCTTGTTGTAAAACTGTCCTTGTTTGTTAGTGTTTTAAGATATAAATGCTCTCAGCCATGGGAAGAAAATCCATACATGCTAATGGAACTGTGCCAACATTTCTATGTTAGACTAGCTAGACACACATGACATTGAAGTGATAAAAGAATCGATGGCATGGTAGAAATAAATTTAAATTACACTCCCTGTAAAAGCTGTCAGAACATCATAGTTATGAGCCAGGGAAGACACTGGCAGCAATAAAAAGACAGCAGAGAGACCCATTAGCCTTAACTGAATCCAGGCTGAGATAGTATACACACATCCACTGAGACACACTTCTTTCTGTCCCCCCTCAAACCTTGGCCATCTCTGTTTTTAGTGTAGGATTTTTTATTCTCTGCTGTGGCTTAAGACATTCGTAAGTAAACTCTGTGGGGTTTTAAGGCCAAAGCTGTAATTTGGCACTCCTAGCTTACATAGGATAATAGTAAGACTGACTTATCTGCCCCAGTACCGCTGCAATCAGCCCTGACAAGCCATGCTGTTTGTGGAAGCCTCTGAGGCTAAAAGCAGAGGGAGGGAGGCTGCTGTCTGCTGCACTCCTAAGTCACTTAATCCTGGGACTGCTGCACTGCTTCAAAATAATTGACTGATTCTTTGCCATATGAAAAGCATTTGGAGATGAGATCCTCAGACCTTTGTCAGGACAATCTTAAGGGAAAAGCTTTTGCTTCAAAACAATTGTACATAGCTAGAAGAGGATACAAGTTTAACAAATAAAGCCTGGAGACTGGAAGGGCAGGGTGTCAGTGACAAGTCTTCCAAGGAATTATCAAGTACCATCACAGAGGCCACTAAGGTAACTGTTTTGTTTTCACAACACATAAATGAACTTTAATGAACCATGCAGCTTAGTGCAATGAATGCTTGTCCTATAATACATCAATGCCTAATTGTGGTAATGTATTCTCTCTAGAGTGTAAACATGATTTCCATTCAGTGACCTGCAGAGTATTGGGGCTATAGTGGCGCAAGTAACTGCTAAATTCCCCATCAGTGGCACAAGTACCCTTCAGGACCAAATGAAAACATAATAATCAAAATTATTACTAGCATTATTTCATGGGTGTCAGCATTCCTTTATTTTAGTAACTCGGCTCAGGAGGAACTCGATAACTTTTTCTTTGAACATTAATAGACATAACTTTTTTACAATTTTTACTTATTCTTTATTCTTTGTTTCTCCTGTATCCGTTGATTAGCAAAAACCACACCACAAAGCAATTGCTGTGCTTGCTCCTGTGGTCAGTTTGTCATGTCCATTTATCCTTTAACACTTGAATGTATGTAGGAACTTTCTGCCACAATATAACTTATGAGTGCGAGCATGTCAGGTGATGGTGGTCCACCTGATGTTTTGTTTGTGGTTTGTTTCTTTTAACCTTGGTTTTCTTCCCTCCAAGCCTCTTTAGATACTTAGATATTTAGATAGATCTCTGCTTATACTTAAAGCATCTTTTTATGACAGCTGTAAATTTATGCTTACAATCAATTAGCATTTCATTTCTGTTTAATGCACCAGCACCTGACACACCTACAAAACTAAGTGTAAAGAAAATAGAGAGGGGAGAAAATTCTGTACAGCTCTACTTACGCTACATGATTTTTGTAAAGCATGTGAGGTGGAAGGGTGACTGTATGTGATAGTCCCATGTGTTGGAAATTCTTATTTACACATACACACTGGCACACAATGAGGTAATCATTTTTTTTTGTATTTATCTTTTTATGAGGCAGTTTTACTTTTGATATTAAAAAGCACAAGAAAATAAAAACTGAGTAGATGGCAGTTGAACAGGTGTAAATATAAGAATGAAAACTAACAAACCAGGTGACAAATTCAGTCCTTATTTATCTGTGACTTCAAGGCTTTGTAAGCTGCTATTTAACTCTGAGGTCTCAGGATCAATATGAAGTGTTTCATCAAGCTTTTAGGTTGGTTTCTATTTTGCCTAACCGCACAATTAAATGAACAAGAGAAGACAGTATAATTCCGAAATTTATCATTCGTCCAATGATGTGGAAACCTCACTGATATTATCTTCTGTTTTTTACCAAAACCTGACCAGGTGAGCAATAATAAAATCGATTTCAAGAGTGTTGTATTAAATGCATCACTGTCAACTGTAATTGCAGCAACCAAATCTCTACTAATTAGCACTGTACATTAAAATTAGAATAATTCACATGAGTAACAAGATGCTGTAATTGTGTCAGTTCTGACAGCATGCAGAATGGAAGACGACCAGTGGAGGCGGAAGGGAAAAGAGGGACAGCGACTGATGGTGTAGTGGGAAGTAGAGTACCAGTGTTACGGATCAACTAGTTTGCCTATTAACTGGTGACGTTCAGCTGAATGCACCAGTGGTCGCTTGTAGTGACAGCAGATGTTTGGAAACAACATGATAACATTTAGTTTAGTTCAGTCCTTGTGAATGCCTTATTGTTCACTTTTTCAAAATTTTAAAACGTTCATCTGCGTCTTAGACTTCATTGAACCCACTGCAACCACAGGAAGTAAGCAGGTTTATTTATAAGAACCGTCCATGTACCACAAAATAATTATCTTATGCTACTTGATACTAATCCATTTCACCATAAAACTGCTGCGCATATCAAAGTCTTGAAGCGCCTGTCTGGTATAAACAATATAGCCAGATAAGCATCGGAGCACTCTCTTTGTGCTCGCAACACATAGTTTTGGGCATCTCAGCGCTATCCCACTTCTTCTAACATACTGCACACAATGAACGCAATTTTAAAACATAGTTTAGTACACTGAATATGCACAAAACACACCTCATACTACATCTTCCAGATTGAAATGCTCTGACAACAATAGTCACAACAAAAGTTACTGTGGTAATCTTACCAGAGGTATAGCTCTCTTCTCATATGGAAATCATAGGAGGTGGAGGTAATTATTAGTGTTGAGCAGGGAATTGCAGAGGGAAGGACATACTTAAAAAAAAAAACAAACAAACATCCATCTTTACTTGCTGTGTGGTGTATTTCAGATTAATGAGTGCAAGCAAAGCAACGTTTCTTTTCTTCTGCAACACCAGTAGAAAAATATGCCATGTCTGCTTTTCCACTTGTTTTGGTGGTATGGTATGATTATATAATAAAGAAAGACAATGAACATAGACTCAAGCTCTTAAAATATTGAATGTGTGTGGCCTAATTTGAAGACAAAAAATTGTCTGTCTGAGACAAAATAAATGTATGATAACAAATCCATATTGATTTGACACATGCAATACTAGATCTCAATATTTATGTCAAAATTGATATATTCTTGCCTTAACAGTTTCTTTTTAGGCTGGTTGAGGTGGCAGATGCTAAAAATGAAGGCATGTTGGAAAACCTACAGTCACAACCAGGAGCTACAACTTACACTTTCTGCTTAATTATCCTCCTTACTCCCTGAGGTACAAATAAGGTCATGACAAGATTCAGCGTGGTCTTTAGAACTACCGCTAGTCTCCTACTGCTAACATTAATATTGAAGCCAACACTGAACTGCAGTTGTTAAGAAAAGTGTTTAATTTTTCACAAACAGGAGAGGCACAATGTCTCAAGAGTCTCTGGGCCACAATGATTCCTCTGTGGAAAATAAAACTGCTATTTAGAGTGAATTAAATTTCATTTCGAAATAGTACAATGGAGGTGTAAACACCACAATGGACCTGTAGAATAAATAACGAAAAAAAGCAGTGCAAAGAGTGCAAACTATATTTAAAAAAAGGTTTTGCACCGTTATACCTGCTCAAGTACATTAGAAGGCTGCTATTCTGAGTGAAAACTAGTGTTGTTTAACTCCCAACTTCCAATGCCATTAAGAAAATAATTAACAAAGACAAATAACAACAAACCATTATAGTTTTATAACTGTCTCCTTCCACAGTTTTAACAAGACATGAATAATTACTCTGTCACTTGAGAAACAAAAGACCCACAAGAACATATTGATTAGAAATGACTTAGAGCACTAACATTTCACATTTCATGCAAGCTTTTATGCTGAGAAACGTCTGACAATCTTCTTTTGACAACAACCACATTTCTTACAGATTAGCAATTACAGCCCAGAGGGCTTAAGAGGGTTGATGGAACAACCCTGTGCACTCACAATTAGATAATGTTGAGGCCTTCCCTATGCTGAGCAGTGATTATCTGCAAGAAAAATCTGCCATTAGTGGTGTGGCTGTATATCACGCCATGCTGCTTCCTCCACTCTCTTAAACTCTCTGCTGAGTTCAGCAGCTATTTTCAAGCATTTCTTTCTAGCATCAGTGCACTCTCTATCTGAACATATTGGTCACTAATTTCTGTTTGACATACTTTACCTAGAATTATAGCAATATGGCAATTCAGAATCCACTCAAAGGAACTGGGCTTGTCATTTCGAAGCACAAATATAACGACTGCTTACTGCCAATGGAGGTGTATTCAAATGCAAAATGTCTCAGGCTTGACATCACAAACAATGCTGAGATTGTCTGACCAGATGCTACAATTTTATATTGACAGTATAGCATACAGTGTGTCTGACAACATAGCACACGGTGATACAAGTGGATGGACTTTGGAGCATGACAAAAAAAAGAGAATTTGTACACTGGTATTTCACATTTCAGCCGTTGTCTAATAATTTATATTGACTTCATCTTGTGATAGCACAATGCACATGAAGGCTTGGATATGTGTAAGAAAAGAGCAAGTTTTGTGTATGAGAAAGAGAGAGAGATAGGAGGGTACAAAGAAATTGGAAAGAGGGTAAGGGAGCTAGGAGAGCCTACACAGAGCATTTGCAGAGTCCTATCCATTGCAATCTCATTGTGAAGTGATTGGACCCACGTAAGAACAACCTGGTCTGTAGATTCTCAATGTATCTAAAAAAATAAAAAATCTTTGCACATCAGCCAGCCTCTGCTGTGCTACCTCCCACAAAAGAAACACAAGACAAAACCTTGTTCTCTTTTGAGAAATAGTAAGTCACGGGAACATGAGAGTAAGGCAATGTAATTATGACTCTCACAAAAGGGGACGTAACAAATGATATACTTGGCAAGAAAATACAGTAAGGAAATCTGTTTCACAAAAATTCACCAAACCTTGCAGCCATTTAGTTGAGAAAGCAAACATCATACGTCCTAACGCATTGAAGGTTAAAAAGAAATCAAACCAATTTAGATAGTCACACTTAGGACCTATAAAAGGAAAGCGGGAAAAACTCTCAGTACCCTTTACTGCAATACAGAGCATGTGATGGCATGCAGTGGCATGCTCCAATGCCTCATTTCTCACACTTGCAGACAAAAGGTCGCTCATTTAAATACAAGTCAACAAACCACTTTTGCTCGAAAGGGCAGTCCGGTGTCCTATAACTTGTTTATTCCCTTGCTTCCTACCTGACAAGGAATGACCATCCTTCTTTTTATTGATGGCTCTTCCTCCCAGTTCCACCCCACACCTGGCTGAGATTTATTACTGACGTGGAGCCCGCAATTTAATCTTTCAATGAGGACCTATAAGAAGGACATAAAAATCTTTTCAACAAGACTTATGCGCCAGGCACAACAAAGAGAGATTCCATCATCTGACCATATGAAATTTACCATCCTTACTCGTGATAGTGTGTTCCACACGGTTAAATATGGTGCAGTTGCAATGCCTGGGAATTTAGTTATAAAATGCTTGAAAACCTGAGGAGGCCCATATAAAGGCAGCAAACCTGTTTACACACTATGAGGATGATAGCCACTGTTGTAAAATACTTCAGTGGGACTTACTGCAAGCCAGCAGTTAATTAACATCGACTCAAATCACAGGCATCATAACTTGATTGCTTTGCACTGTTCTATGCAGAGGTCTATTCAGTGACCTACTGCTAAGCAAGGCTATTACACACAGAGCCCGAGCAAAGTGCCACACGATAATCTTGTTGATCTATCCATGGCATCCATAAAGCATGCCTAATGCATTAACCGATTGTCTGACACAACAATCCTGCAATCACTGAAACGTGGAACATAGCACATCAGCACATATATGACCCCACACTGTAGTGTTAATACAATTCTTTAATGAGTGCCGGTGAAGAAAATGCAAAAAATGTGCAGATAATGTCAAATGTGTATAAAACACTCCTCTATAAAATGCTCATATGATCTTATCTTTAAATTAATCTCAGAATTTGTTGCCCAAGTAATTCACTGTCAAATGCAAAGTAATGGGAAAGGATTGCTCTCTTGAAGATTATGCATGAGGTGTACCAGTGATTCAGCTGCTCGTTAGAACATGTTAAGAGGTTGAGGGCATTTACAATTGTAATGTAGGTTGATGATGAATGTTGCGAGAAATTCTGAAAAGAACAGCTGAAATAAAAGCTAATGATGCCATTCATCTGTCCTGCCAAAGTAATATATTTCATATATTTTATCCTCATGGGTAATGGACTTTTTTCCCTGAATTGCCTGGATCGTATTTCCAAACGGTGTGCTAATGCCCCAATCAGTATCACTTACTACCATGGTCAACATTTTCCATTTGTTCCTTGACATTGATGGGCAATATTGTTGCAATTCCGGGTAGAAAATTGCAGTCTGTATGTTGTATCAATATCACTATATTGTTTAATCAAGTGTGATATGAGAAAAGGGAATCAAGCCCTAACCCCAGTATCTATGATCAATAACAATTATGTACATTCATGTGATGTGTCAAAAATCATTCTTACACCATGTTATTTGCAAACCAAAAGATAACCTGACATGAAAACACATTTTTTTCAAACTTTTAAGTCATGTATGATAAAGCCCCAACTTGTTGCATCCTTTAATTCCTCAGATCGTTGACCTAGGTAAATGTTATATGAACAGCCATTGTTGCAAACATCATCACCTTCATCTTCAAACAGTGAATGTGGTTGTCATGGTTTTGATGAATGCCAGTTTACAACTTAAGATGAGGTGTATGGAGCATTGAATTGCGCTAACACAGCTTCAGAGGTGAATGCAACTCAACACGGTCTCTCTTTTTTTTTTTTTCAAACACCCAAGGCTATATCTGTCAATCTATCCCATCTTGTCCTCTCTCCATCTCCTTCTCTTGCTCTCTCTCTCTCCCTCCCTCTCTCACAGACACACACATCCCTTTACATGTTTTCTGTCACTGCATATCCACCCATATAGTCTCCTGTGTGTATGTGTGCATTTTCACCCTCCATCCTTATTACCTGACTGAGGCATGACACAACCCAGATAGCAAGCTCAGAGCTGTCAGCAGCAAAGAAATGGCTCGCAAGCCAATATCGATCAGCTATAATAAGCTTGCAGCATTTGACATAGTGTTTTCTTTCCATCAGCAGCTCACCAGTACACCGACTACCTGTGAAAACTTACCACACAACCAGCAGTCACGATGTGGTATGACATGGCATTGCACTGACAATGCACAAACTTGCAGCCACCTACAGCACCATGCCAACACAATGTCAGTATGTCATCTCACTAGCTGGTTGGAAGGACAGTGTTTGAATGGTTATTGGATTGAAGGGACTGCAGACTCCATAATGAATAACAGCATGAAAATAAATTCAAGACAGCGGTAGCCCTGGGATGCATACGAAGCACCAATGGATGCAGAATGACTTACCGATTAACAGCATATAGTATAAATTCTCATGGGATATATATATGTATCATATATATAGTTTATGTCTTGCTTAAAGCACAAACCACTGTTAAATATTGATCAGAATTAAGTTGTTCACAGTATAATAAATATACAACAACATTCAATTGGTTTTATTGACATAAGGTGTCCATCTAAGATGATGGATAGCCAAACAATATTCTTGTTGAATTGATACAAAATCAACAAATATAAATCCCCTATTTTAGCTTCTGATTTTTCTCTCAGACGAGACAGGTGATTTTAGCAGATATGTATGCTCGATCAGACAAAAAGAATGCAATTTAATCTCACTTGGACTTTAAATGACATAATCCACACAGATACTTAATTGCATTTAATGATGAGAAGTACAAGTACGCACAAACCGTTTTCAGAATGTTTACTGATTTGTTAATGTAGATGCTGGTGTGTGGTTGCTGGGCCATTCAAGGAACAATGTTGGCTCACTATCAGCAAAGAGTTGTGGCTTCCATATGCATTCCTAAGAGGAGCACCACATAATCCTGGTTGCAGAAATCCAATTACAGCATTTTCTACAGAGGTTGGTTACATTCTCCTCTGAAATCGCTCAAATTAATCAATATGCAGGTTTACTGCATAGCCAATGAGGGACCATGTGCTGCAAATCCTGAAAGTAACAGGGAACACCACCCTCTCTCAGAGCCAAGAATTTTCTGTAAAGAAGTGGACAGATCGGCTATGATTTTCTCAAATTTGTATCAGTAGAGTTTTTTGTACTGAGAGCACATGAGTAATGGACCTGCCAATATTTGTTTTGACAACACCGGTGATGCACTGGCTGGTCATCTGCATTGCTTCAGCCGTTCCAGACCGGGCAACATTCCCTAATGCTTCGAGATAGCAAATAGGACCAGGATGGAATTAAGTCATTTTTAGGGCTAAACTGTAAACTGTAACCTGAATGTCTGAATTTTCCACATTTTTTTTCCTGTCAATAATTAATATTTATTGCTATTTTTACATTTTAATGATAAAATAAAGTCTACAAATGGGCTAAGGGTGATCAACCCATGTAACCTTTAACATTGGAGCCTGAGATAGTAAGAGCAGTCACAAAAATTACTAAAACCCCTTTTTTTTTTTACAAGCTTAACATTAAACACACTGATGAGAAACTTCAAGGCCAGACTGCTAGTCTCGTCACAAAATACACTGTAGACACAGCAAGTGGCGGTCATATTGTACACAGAAATATTAGCCATTTCTAGGTCAATAAATGTTACTGTTACTTATAAGAGGGAAGCTATAAAGGTGAAAATGATGAGCTTTCAAGTTTAATCAGTAGTCATTAATAACACCATCAAGCACATCATGTTTAGGAAAGTAGTTGCACATACATGCACACAGAGGGCAACCATTTACTGCATACTACCAGCCTTTCTGTGCTGACAAAATGTTAAAAATATACATAAAGTACTTTAATAAAACTTAAGTTCTCTGCCCTCTCTGGTGAAAATATTATGCCACATTCCTATTACTATATATGTATATATATATATATATATATATATATATATATATATATATATATATATATATATATATATATATATATATATATATATATATATATATATACATATATATATTATAATGTAAATGTAAACTGTTTGACATGTTCCGCATCTTGCAAGGTTGTGAACACTGACCAATCATCCGAGAGAAAAAACATCATGACTGCAAACATAATGACTCAAACAGATGGTGGGTTTGGATGGTAACAGGAATCTTACTTCACTTCCTCACACTACCTGTTTCTTTTTATAGCTGCCATGTCAACTGGTACCCTGAGCAAAGCATCTTGCTAATCACGTTTATCAAGAAAAATGGAGAGTAAAGAATTTCTCACGATAAAAAGGGTCCATACCGTCACGCTGTCTCTACGAGCCAGCTCTTATTCAGTCATTCAGCACATGCTTTGTTAACCAAATGTATGTTTGCTTTTTTGGATTTACATAAAGTTATCAAGAATGCCATCATTTGAATTCTGCATGCATAGACTCTGTTTTGTTGGCTTGTGTGTTAGAAATTGGAAACAACTGTTACAAGAAAGGAACGGACATTTTTCCCCTCTCTTTGGTAAAATCACTTATTTTCTTTTGACAATCTGTTGAGAAGGTTTTGGCTGTGATTCTGCCTCTTGTCTATTGAGCTCAACTGGTGTTTTGTAGTTTAAAAGAAGGCCTTGTCTGCCTTCCTATTAACGATTCTTTTCATATAATTGATTACCATTGTTAGAGTAATGGAATTTTTAATTAATATCAGTCAACTTTCATTTATAATTAATGTGGCAATGTGCCTATTCTTTTTAGATTTGCATTTCTTTTTCATCTTTAATTGTGCAGTTATGAATTGATTTGCAGGTGCCTCTCCTGGGTGCTTGTATTGAATGAACTGCAAATGTGAAAAATTTGTTTTTTTTTCTTTTCTCGTCAGTTAAGGGACAACAAAATCTAAAATCCACATTAATCAAAAATAGAAAGTGATAATTTATTCAGAAGGGCACAGAAATGTGAGTCTGCCCACACGACAGAGTATATTAATGCCTAACCCAGCTGCTGTTGAAAGTATTTTGTGTTGATGATTATTAGGACTGAACAGACTGTTAAAGTGAAGAGCCTGATGAGTTATCAATATAGTAATTAATTAATGCCACAATCTGTCTGACTGCCTTTAAATAACTTTGTGCAGTCCAGAAGTACATATGCATGATGGAAGCTATCAAGAACCTAACCTCCCCCAGCACTATTATGCTACCCGAAATAATTCCAGAAAGTATCGTTGTGAAGCTAACAATGCATAATTTTTTATGTGTGCGTTATTTAGATATCGATTCAGCTCTACAAAGGTATGGACATTGGAAAGTGTTTGTTTTTTTTGTCCACTGGAGTGAATGACAAGTGAAGATGAACATCTTGTGAAGTAATGCAATCCCAATCACAAACTCTATGTCATCAAATATGGAATATTATTTTTCACAGCAGTGTTGCAGGAGATCTGTATTGGATTGCACAAGACCGGACACAACTGTTAATGCTGTTGTGTGCAACCCAGTATGTTTTCGGTCAGGAATATGCTTTTCTTGGCTTGGTCTGACTAGTGGAGGATGGTCCTTTGACTACATGGTTGCAACAGTCTCTGCTACTCTGACCTTCCTGGTACACCACAAGGAAAAGCAGTAAAAACTTTAACCATGCCGAAGAATGAAATAGCGGTTCACTGGTATTGTCATTTCATGGACAAAAAAAAGTCTATCACTCTAATATCTTGAGATAATCTGGTACAAATGATGCTGTGTGAATGGATTGCAAAAGATTACAGGATTACAAAACAATAGGAAACAAGATGGAATAATAAATGAACAGCTACTCATAACAGCTACTCTTGTTGCAGGATCCCCTGTTACAATCTGACTAAAACATAGGGCACAGGAATGCACAGTGTTTTATTAAAGACTGGCAAACCTGGAAGAAGTTTCTGAAGAGCACCTGAGGGCAACAACTCTTAAACAATACTGCTGACAGCAAAAAAAAAATGGCTCAACTGAAGATGCAACCGTTGGATGGCTGTATTTTGTTTGCACTGTCTATGGCAAGGAAAACCAATCCATACCCTAGTGTATCAACATTTTACAAGTTAAAGTTTAGAAATGTTTCTTGTAAAAACACATGGGAAAACTCTTTACACTCTAGCTCACTTTCGTTTTTAAGGGTTTAAACACGCACAGCTGAAGTCCTACTGGATTTGTGCTTCTAATTATTGCAGCCTCATGTGCAGACATGCCATTTCACACAATCACAGAATGATAGAAAACTATGCTCATTACTGCTCAAATAAGTACTTCCCAATTTTTCTGATGGGGGCACTTAAAGAGGGAGTTCTGTCCAGTTGATTTTACAGGAGCGTTCATAACCATTTTCCAACAAAGCCAGATACAAAAAACAAGAATGCAACCACTGCCAACAACAATATGGCAAGTGGACAATAGTACTTCAAGCATATATGCATGCCACATGCGCACACACACACACACAGGCAAGCAAGTGGTACAGTGATAGGATAATGACATGATGGACCAAACCCAAGAAGCAGCAAAAGAACAGAATAGAATAAAGCAGTATACAAAATAATAGACTTCTATACAGTATGAACATAGACAATAGACATGTTCGAGGGATGTTGGATCTGTGCTGCTGTATAATCCACCCCTGACCAAAACTATCACTGTAATGTATGTTGTGATGGTCCCAACTTGCATTCAAAGATTTTTCACTGGAGTCAAAATCCTTGCACAAGTGTAACTACATTCTACCAGTCAATGATTACAGTCTAAAATAAATCACTTCAATAGTTAACTGTTTCATCCCATGAAGCTGAAATTGAAGCCCTGCTTACTTTGTGCTATGAGTAATCAACCATAATCAGCCATCGCCGTCACCTCCACAGCAGGTGGGACAAAACCATGACACACACACATGCATGCACACACGCACATAGGCGACTGGGTGGTACAGCGACCAACACTCATATAATGGCAGAGCAGCAAAGCAGCACAGCAGCAAAGCATCACAAAAAAAGAAAAGAATAATGTCCTACCTTCTGGAGTCAGACAATGTCTCCAAAGTGTGTCGAATCTCCCTTGCAGTCCACAATTTCATCTGTGTGTTGTTGTTGTTGTGTATGTTTAATACATATCAAATGTTTTTGTTTGCTTCTAAGATTCTCAACATGTTTTAAAAGATGCTTTGTGTAGTAAAAAGAAATCATATCAAACAATCATACACTGCAATAAGCTTTGTGATCAAAAAACATGATACAGCGCACAAAAGCACACACAGGCAAAAATTAGCCAACAAAAGCATAATGGCACAGCAGCCAGCAACCAAACAGCATAATATTAACAGTCTAGAATAAAACAGACAGCAGAATAACATATCACTTCTTTACCAAATACTCGCCTGTGCACATGCGCACATAAAACTAATATTCCAGTATTAGTGACAATATTTTCCCTATTTACATCATGTCAAAAGCATTCAAAATAGCATAAATAAAGGACAAATGTGATGTTTAATGCAATAATCTTTGTTCCACTGCACTACATCAGAAAAGAAACACGAAAAACAAGAAGGATCCAACCTCCAATAACACATTTTGCTAGTTTCTTAATTAATTACCACTTTGACAAGACAATTTAGCGAAATTATTGAGTTGGATCAAGTTACCAATAAACAATTCCACTGGAAGTCAATGCATTGCAATGAATTATCATCCAGCCCTAAATGCACTCACAAAAACAGACACACAGAAAACTAATAGCCAAACACAGCAGCCAACAGCACAATAATGAATAACAAAGCGGCGTGTCTAAGAAGCACAAAGTAAGACAGAAAGAGGCAAGGCTGCCTTCAAGCACCACAAAAAGAATAAAATAAAGTCACATCCTACCTTTTGAAGTCACTGGCCACCCGGTCCATAGCGAACCGCCGCAGTCCGTTTTCCAAACTGACAACAGGAATACCTGGAGAAGTTCAACTCCTAAGTCCTTCAACAATCCAGGTGTGTGTGGGGGGGGGGGGGGTTTGTTCTTTATATTTTGGTTCAAGCCACACATCGGTTTATTGCGTTGTTCATCCATAATTAACCCAAAACGCGATTAACCTGTCCGGTGGGCAGCTGGACACTTTGACGTTAAGCTAGCTCCGTTTCCACGGTGATGCAGGGTCCGCTAGCAACTGCGTGGCTTTTTGCTGATCTTCTTGAGGTGGACTTTATTTCACCGTTCAAAGAGAGTTGTGAAAGCCAGCATTTCAGTAATGTGGCTTTCAGGTGTCTTCGAGACGCCAAACGCTCTTTTTTTGCGTCCAGGTTGCATTAATGAACGTTTCATCGGCCTCTTCTCTTGCTAGCTTCGGGCTCACCGGGGCTTGCGCCTTATTTTAGCTAGCTGTCCTCCTCCTACGCAGTTCAAATTTAACCGAGCGAAACAGCGAACTTTATAGCGTCAAAACACGTGGAGACGTTTCTTCATTTGCCGTTTCTTTGCGCTTCTCTTGGTGGAGTTTCTTGATAGTTTCCTCCTGAATGTCCACCTTCCCCTGGAAATGAGACCGGGAGGCCCAAACTAAACTTGGCCGAAAGTTCGGTTCCAATTTATTTCATGTCACGTGTTCCCTCGTTCCCTTGTCTGGTCTCCTTGTCACAACATAATAAAATGCTAGCAAGAACCATGAGCTGAGATAAACAACCTGGGCTAAATTCTACACGTTTTTCTTGTAAAAGTCTGGACATGTTAATGATAAGGTGCTCATTGTTATATGGAGATATTTACTCATATTTCAGCAGGTGTGACTTGCCAATGGTCAATCATGGGCTGAAGTGTATGACATATCATTAAACTCGTGTGCCATGACACTTAAAATGATAATTATGGTAACCCTTATTATGCTACTGTCTGCCAAAAACAAATTGTAGAGGATACAAATTCAAATTAGGGGTGGCTGTTACTGCATATATTGGACTTCAGCTGTGAGAAATGAATTCATCTTCTTCACCAAATGTTTAATGCTCCCCCCAAAAAAGTTTGCCTTCTACTTTGTCTCACTGTCATATTGTCTAGTTTGTGGAGGAGACGCATAATGTTCACATTATTTATATGGACAATACATAATCTACATTTCAGATTTTGTGCTCATTGCATAAAATGTTTTGGGACCTAGTTGTCACCCAACAAGGGTTATGTACTAAAAATAATTCTCATTCATTTGAATATCAATGAATAATGCACTATGGGTGAGACCATTATATTGCAGTGCTATGCTTGTGTGAACTGGGCAATTTACACTGTATCACCAATTATACCCGGTGTGTTTGTGCCTGTGTCTGCATGTTTTGAATCGTTTTGAAGCGTAACCTATAGAGAATTTATAGCTGCATCTAAAATTTCCTCTCCTCTCCATGGCTGCTGCTACCATAGACATTCACCGGAAAATTGGCTATATTTGCAAATGATAACTTAATATTCACCAACAGGATAAAAAGTAAAGACAAAATTTCTAAAATTAAAAAAAAAACCTGTCAGTGTGAGGATTCATTTCATTATTGGACAACTGTGCTGGTTAAAGGTACATAAAAATGTGGTTAAGATATGGTTAGAGGAGATTTTTGAGTTCAGAATCTAAACATTCGGATAAGGGCAGGGGAAGATTGTGGTATAAATAAAAACATGAACATGAACATTAGTTCCAGGTCTGTAACAGGATACAAACTGCATGAAAGATGGACATGCAAGCCCATCCACCTCCACATCCTCATATAGGCCCCACAATTTCATGCACTGGCACAGAATGTTGGCATTGGACATGAATCGTGAATCATGAATATTGGGCAATATGTGCATAATTACTGGGGATACTGGGCAGATAAATCAGAATGTGATTGCAGGACAGCAGTGGCTGCTGAACTTGTATTTTTGCATTACATAATTACAGTTTGATGACACAATTTCCAACCCAAAAGCAACCAAAATTAACCATGTCTATTCTGCTTTAGTAGTGCTTGAAAAGAGCCCAAAGTCAGCTATTAAGTATAGAATTAGAGGTACCTCAGTGCAAGTTATGGAAGCTTTTCTGACAGTGAAAAATTAATCCATGTTGCCCAGAGCCAGCAGGTCCTCAAGTTAGCTGGCTACACTGTATGCCTCTGCTTCAGTGCTTAAAATATCTGTTCTTGTCTCCTGGAATAAGACTGCTGTGGAATTTCATGCCATTGAAAAGATGGTAAAAATCCATATCCATGTGTGGTGGTGATCATGTTGCATTAGAGCCTTAAATATTTAAAAGGCTTTGAATTGTATGACTGATCTCCCCAGGGAGGTAAACATAACTATGTCAATAAGCTTTCTGCCACCAGCCCAGAATGTGTTTGTCTTGTACAAAGAGAGCTGCAGTGGCCCTGGATCTATATTAACAAAGATGTTCTGTGGCTCGAGTGGTGATGTTTTGCAACTGTACTGAGAGTCACCTGGTCCAGACCTCCACTGTCAGATGAAGGCATCTACAATTGTGCAGTATTTACCTCTCATTTTCACAGTCTGATCTTTTGCCATTTTTTGAAAAACTTCTTTCTCCTATTTCACATAAGAGAAGATTTTTGAGTCATGCTTGAATGGAAATGGCTCCACGATGTTGAAGAGCTATCACTGCAGCGTAATTGCACTGAGAGAATACATTATTTATGAGAGATTTAGCCTCATTAATCTGTGAAACGTTCTGAAAGTACCATCATTTTATTTTTCTCATGACTTAGTGTTTTGCAGTTTTTTGCAGAGACATGAATTTGCTCTTTGATGCGCAGTCAGTTTCCTTGACTGTCTTTGTGAAATAGTGTTCTTTGACAGCTCTTCCCCAGTGCTTTCAATGAATCATTATCTGTGCCAATGTTTGCACTCAACCTGTCTTTTTCCTCTTTTGTCTTTCAGCTGCACACTGACCTCGATAAAGGGGACAGTGCGGTGAAGTACACTCTCTCGGGGGACGGTGCTGGCTCCATTTTCACAATTGACCAAACAACGGGGGACATTCATGCCTTAAGGAGTCTTGACAGGGAGGAGAAGCCTTACTACACCCTGCGCGCCCAGGCTGTTGACATCAACACCAATAGGCCCTTAGAGCCTGAATCTGAATTTGTAATCAAGGTTCAAGACATCAACGACAATGAGCCAAAGTTCCTGGAGGGACCATATAGGGCCAGTGTCCCTGAGATGTCGCCAGTAGGTAAGTGACCATCTGCAGTGACTTGTTCTTGTTCTAATCCTCTAAAGATAAGGAAGCCAGAACTTTCCTTAATTAATTAGAATTCTTAGCACTGAGGGCTTTGTTTTCTACTCTTGAACTACAGAACACAAAAGTTAAGTTTCAGGAGCATCACAGGTACAACCAGAGGGGCAAAGCTGTTCCTCTCAACAGATTTTGACATTTCAGAGAACCAGTTATTCTTGGTGTGCCCTGAGAATATTTCACAGTTTTGTCTTTATACACCAACCTCCCTCCCCACCCCCAACCCCTAGGGAGAACAGATCAAGGTAATTCACTGGCAGAATGGTTCCTCTTGATGTGAATGGCAATGAAGCCCTCAAAACTCCAAAATCAGCAGTCTCTAGGGGATGGGTAGAAAGCAGGAACAACATAACCTAGCCCCAGTGAACACACTAAATCATAATCTGCTCTGCAACTGTATACTGTGGAATCATAGAAGCTTTCAAGTTTATCAAAAACCCATCTAGTGTGACCATGGAAGCTGAGTACAGAGATTAGCTTTAAATTAGTTTTAAAAAAAACACCCACAGAATGAATGTTATCATTTCTCAAGTGAATTTACCAATTGATTCAATATGCTACCTTCCTGTTATTATAAGATACATACTTTATTTATTTCTGATTATAATTTAATTTGATGCCGGTCAGTGTACGAAAGTAATTTAAAATGATCACTTGGATGTTCAGTTACTATGGATGGATACCTGCTCGTACATGCTTGTCAGAGACAGATTCAATAAAAATGGTCAAATTAAAGCAGCAGTCACTTCACTCCGTTATCTGTGTTTCTGCATGCGTTTAAGTTTGTTATATTAAGGACATCCATGTAAAGATATCTTGACATTTCTTCATTAGTATGAGTCATAACCCAAAAATTCTGAATACATTTCCCATATGAACTATAATGAGCATCTTTCATTGATGCTCATTACCTGATAAATGTCAACATCTTTGAAAATCCATGCACAGGCTTTTTGCTGTAAATGTGAAGCCCTAACTGAAATGCCCTGATGACATCAGCAAAATCATCAGTGAAATAACCCCGATGACATCATCAGGGTAATTTTTTCAGACTTGGGACATTAGACAACGGCCTGTTAAGTATAACTGTTCACAGGCCGAGTGTTGCTTCTCATAATGAGATCTTCCTGTGCAATCTGGTATTTTGTATATTGTATTTGTTAAATTAATAGCAATGTTAAAAAAACAACACACAAAAAAACATTTACAATAGACTACCCCCACAGGTAATTTCTGCATTTAAAAGTATATGATGACATTACTGGCTGCTATGTCAAATCTGGAGTGATGGAGCAGCGCTGGCCGGATTGTGTATTGAGAATCAGAGGCAAACAGTGTAGCAGGTCAGGCAATGAGTGGAATATTCAGGAAGAACACTGGAAGACTGACGGGGATCACAGCGTAGCAGGCAAAGCAGGAAGGCAGGAGGTAATGGACCTGAAGCACAGGTAAAATAGGCTTAGGCAGGTTCAAAGACAGCAAAAGGCAATGGCAGAGAAGTAGGAGGGTCAACCGAATTTCGCACCACTATGGGAAAATCTGAGGAAGAGTAGAGTGAAGAACCATACACACAAACAGAGAGAGACAAACAAGACACACTCAGGAGGGGAAAACAGCAGAAACAATACAGATGAGGGAGGAATCCTGCTAGACCCAAACAGTGGAACCACAAAATGTGCACTTACAGTGAGCCAAATGAACAATTCTGACTTATTGTAAAACAAGGCTAAATAACCTGTGGGTGCAGAAATAACCTTCACTGTAACTCAAAACCATAGAGACTCTAACACTGATAATTGCTGTAGAAATATGCAGAGTGGCACCACCATCAGTAATACCTTTGCTGAGAATTCAGCAAGTTTTTAACAGCCCCCCCACAAGGTGTGGTAGAAGTGAAAAAAGAATTCAGAGGGTGTTCACACTGTGGGAGATCAAAACCAACTCTTCCAACGCCAAGTCTTTATCAATCTTTTATGTTAACAGAGCAAAAGCTAAAAGAGACAAATGCTGAACATAAATATGCTGTGCAATCATGGCTGTCAATGGAGACCAATCTATGGCCAAACATAAAATCACTCATGGCAATAATCTGGATTCCCTTGGAGTTGTTAGCAATTATCTTGTCCCTGAATCATTTAAAGAAAGTCAGATTTTTTAAAAAAAAGGAGAAAAATAAGTAGTTCAGAGAGTTCCCTGAAAAAAATGTAATTACCACAAAATGTCTGGATTAATTTGTTGATTTCACTTCTTGTCAAGAAATGTGCCTTTCAAATTGTTAATATCAGACATGTGACACCACATAAGTCCTTCCCTAATCGGATCAATCTTTTGATTGCACTAATGCTTCTCTCCTTCTCTTCACATTTGAATGTTAAATTTTGCGTGCATTGTATATTGTGCTATGTTAATTGGTTTCCTCCGCCTTGTTTTCAACAACAACATTGCGATGATGTGACGAGTATTGTAATTTAAAGAATATTTAATGAAGTCAGATAGATAATCTATATTGTGTAAAGATGGTCTGCAGTCTCCTGCCATGCTTACCAGCAGTGACCTTTGAAGCCATTTTTTCCACCTAGTTCTTTATCACACTCCTGAATTTCCATAATTCCGTGAATAGAATTTATTCAACATATTTATTGTCTCACACCCAGGGTAAAGGCTGTTGCCTCTGTTGTGTGGAAATGCGATGGTGTAAGCCATATTGAAAGGCTTTCAGACATTCACAACACCAGAGCTCTTCAAGCTGCAGATTCCCTCTCTTTTGCTGAACTGAAAAGGTGTTCATGCATTATCTCATCTATTGTATTTCCGTGTTGAACATGATGCAGTCCTTCTCCGGTATGTCTAATCAGGGATGTGTGGCTTTGTTAGGAAGGACTGAGACACTAATCTCTCTCACCTAATGTTTTAATGCCATTGTTACCATCTGCTCAGACTGCAAAGCCTATTTAATATACAACAAGTTCTTTACAGGCAGCTACGAGCTTACCAGAATGTAAAATGACCATGTAAAAATGCTGTCCCTTTGGTCAGTGTTTTCTGTTTCACAAATCCTGCAGCTGAAAATATTTTACACAGCATGTTTTTAAGATAGCCAGATGTAGGTATATGATTGATACATGGACATATGAGCACAGAGCTGTCTGCCTGTGAAGACATCCATGTCAACCTGTCTGCAAGCACTCTTTCTAAAGATTCTGCCCATCTGTCCAAACACACCAGGCTTGTGTCTTGGAGTTACAAAATATATATTTTTTGTCGGTTGTTCTTCTCAAACTGGAAACTTTGGATTGAATCTGTTGAATTTAAATGGATGGTAAATAAGGACTGTGTTAATGGAATAGTGTTTTCATTGCCAGCTAGTTAAGGGGGATGAGCCAAACCTCCAACAAGTAATTATTCTGTCCCTCTTACTGCAGGAGTTTGGAAGACTGCCATCCTAATACTATTCTTGCCATGGCTCTTTGTTTTCTTAATGGTAGCATTGTTTAATGAATGGTTGTACAAGAGCATTTTTACCCTTTCCTACTTATCAATGCTAAAAATGTGCAAATGAAAACATACAACAGGAAAAGTGAACAACATCCCAACACATCCGTTCTCTTCCACCCCCCTCCTTATTGCACTCCATCAGGGACTTTGACTGTTCAGTATTAGCTGTAGCTGTTCTCAGTTGTGATTCATCATTCATTAGTGTCAGGTGAGATTGTTCGATAAACTGATGAACTTTAAAGAGTTTGGATTTCAGTCTCACGAGAAAACAAATTAAGTCAAAGTCAATATGTTTTCCCACTCTTTTCCACAGGGACGTATGTGACACAAGTGACAGCCACAGATGCAGATGACCCCACCTATGGAAACAGTGCCAGAGTGGTATACAGCATTCTCCATGGCCAGCCATACTTCTCTGTTGACCCTAAAACAGGTAAATAACTTATCTTTGCTGATTTTTGTGACAAAATACGGATTCAGTCCATGCAAAATTCACAAACATCTTTACATTTTTAGTCTGAATATGTGAGTAAAAATTGTCTGAAAATATGTACCCCTGTTGAACGTGCACCTGGCGATGGCAGCTAGGCAGTGAAATAAGGTTATCTAGGCCATTAGTCTTGAATGATATGTAAGATTGAGTGTTTGTGATATATAGTGGACCAGTGCAAGCATATATCATGGGAATAAAACAGGTTCAAGAAATGACCCATGAGCCACTCCACAAATCAGTGGACCACAAAAGGACACATGCTCTCAAATAAAGACAGTCACTTATTTATTTGACAGGTGTGAAATAAAGGGTCAATTGTAGCAAACACAAGCAGCACCAGTATCAAGCATTTCATAATATCAAAAAAGTATTAAAATATAAGGTAAACATTCAGGAGATTTGCTTCAGAGAGAGCTGGATAAAAAAAATGTCAAATGCACAATTCTTTTTTAAGTGCAGTAGCTCTAAATATGGCTGTTGCTGGGTTGGAGGAATGGCACCCCTTTTTGCAACATATCAAAATGTCAGGTGAACCCACAAACTGTGAGTGTCATAATCAGTGACTCCAGTGGCTTTCTGAATCTTTGCTGCAAGGATAGTAGTCAGTGTTGTTATGTATAGTTAGCCAGCGGAACAGCTATAGCATTTAGCTTGAATTAAGATCACCAAAAAACACCCAAGTGTCATTTTTTTATTCTTAACATTGTTATTTAGTTATTTCCACATTATTTATACCTGCACTTTGCTGGTGTAGGCGGATGGTGTCATAGGAGGAAAATGGCAGTAAAAAGGTTGTAGAGTGGCAGCAGGCAGGGTATGGCAGATGACTGCTCTAAATCTGAAATACCTTCATACCGACAGCGTTTGCCGGTAGTGGGCTGCTGTTGGCTTACTATCTGGGACAGTTCAAAGCATATGAAAATAGGTTCATACATATCACACAGGCAGATGCGGTGGAATCTGTTGCTGATTATGCCGCTCATCCGAGAGCTTTACAGAGCGCATACTGTGACTGTTTTTCAAACTGATGCTGGAAAAAATCAAACTGTTAAAGTAAATGTTTGCCCTGCTGGGCCGGCATCTATCTCCAAATGCACATCAACAGGGGAACAAACACTGGGAGGAAAAAGGTGAGCAACAGGAGGTGGACAACAACAACACATGAAAATCTCCACGCATGCCATAGAATTATCCCGCTCAGAGTCGCACATCCCTCTTCTTCTAAAAAGATGGCAGAACCGTCAAAAATGAACATCTTGGATTTTGGATTCACATATGTTAGGGGTCTGCGGATCAAATGGGACATCCTTGCCATATTAAATGGAGTAAGAGGAAGGAAAACATGCAGAGCCACCTATGCTGCCTGCTTCCTTTTAGCCTGCCAACCTCCCACTGACCTAGCTATTAATCTGCAGTACAAACGCTCTCTGATCTCAGGGTCTCTGATCCTCAAGTGGATCATTATATGGCTTCACCAGAGTTCCCTTTTGAATGTCAAGTGTCTCCAGTTTGTGAAATGACCTCTATTTCGGCCTTGGTCAGAAGCACATGTACAGCTTCTTAATGTGAAGTGAGCTTTTTAGGCAAAAATAAATTTGTGCATTTTGAGGTAAATTGTGAATCTTGCATCAAATATGTTTGGCTTATCGTTCTCTAAATCTCACTATCTTCACTTCTTCCTCTGTTTCTCACTCCTTGTATTATCTGTATTTCTCATCACTCTTGCTGTACACCAGGGGTCATAAAGACAGCCTTGCCAAATATGGACAGAGAGGTGAAGGAACAGTACCAGGTATTAATCCAGGCCAAGGATATGGGGGGCCAGCTGGGGGGCCTGGCGGGGACCACCACCGTCAACATCACCCTCAGTGATGTCAACGATAATCCACCCAGGTTCTCCAAAAGTGAGTGTCCTTTGCAGATAATAGGCTATTAAATATAATATCTATTTATTAACACCAACTTTCCTTAAAAAATAATAATAATAATAAGGCAGATGACCATATGCAGGTTCACACATTTTATTATAACAAAATAAACACCATGCAATTACAACAGGGCTGGGGGTATTCATTATGCCTGCTCTTTGTAATTGGTTTTCATTATTTGTCATTATACGCTGTCGTAAGCAAAGACCTATTTATTTAGCATGATTGCATCTACAGCTATTACTCCTGGCAAATAAACCAGGATTGGTGTTATTTTGCTCATGGGGGCATCCTTCTATATTTAGATCAGGTCTGAGCTGACGATGGTGCTGCACCAGGGATTGAGTCACTGTATTTAAACACTGTATTTTATCCGGTATTTTGTATAAGCTGCTAAACCAGATTAATTTGATTGTGCCGTTCACCAGGTCATGTAAAAAGCCAAGCTGAAAAAAAAACACTGTGCTGTAAACACATTGATGATCTGTGAATGCTTCTCTATATATACATACAAGCATAAATATTAAACTGTGTGCAAAATGTATTTGATTCCAAAACAGCAAGTGTATGACAGGAAAGCAAATATCCTGCTCTGTATTGGTGCAGTCTCTTCAGGTACTTTGCAGTGACACCGAATGGTCTCCTCTGAATGTAAATACAGGCAGTCAGACGGTCAAGCTCCTTTGGCTGCAAGGAAAAGATGATATTTCCATAATGCTGTCACAGCACAGAGGTTTGGGCCAAGTATGGCGGCTCCTCTGCCCTGTCCTAAATCCTGTCTTTGTCTTCTTCTCTTTTCCATCTAAAGAGGGCTTACAGGTAAAAAATGTGTCAGATGATTCAGTTTACTTATGAATATTGCTGCATGGATCCATCCCACATCTGTCTTTTTCAGAAATCCCTTTTTTCCTCCATAGTTATTATAGATTAAGTATTTGTAAACCGTCAATCCCCTGAATGAACCTCTGTGATGGCACCAGATGTGGTTGCAACTGCAAAGCCTGGAATGGTCATGACTAATAGCAGTGTATATACCTGCACATGGCTTTGCTGAATTATACTAGAAGCTTGTTAACCCACTGAGGGTGCCATATACTGTAACAGCTGTTTGTTAATTTCTCTTGGCACTCGAGCTAACATAAAGAAACGTTCTTGTCCTATCCTTGAAAGGACATGAACCTTCAAAGACTTTTAAAATGAATGCATGCCCTTGAAAGTACTTGATTATTTATTGAAATTATAGCACCTTAATTCATCCATATGTCCCAGCTCCCTTTTCTCAATCCTAGGATCAACACTGAGGAAAAAACCAAGATCCACAGTAAAATTGAGGGATAACAAATAACAGGGAGTGCAGTAATGCATATAGAACAGCAGTACTAGTGCCTCATTGCGTAGCACAACGTAGAGTAGGGTATTAAACATTTCAATGTATAGCAACATTTCATGCAATATTTTCCAATAGTCTAGGCAGAAACTGGAGTTTTGCTTTTGTTTATTTTGGTCCTCCACCAGGAAAAAGACATATCCTCCTGCCAAGCAGCATCCCTTTTCACCCTTCTGGTGCCTAGTATCTGACACCCTGGCTTATTGTAGGCATTTATGTTCAAGTGCATCCATCTCCAAGTTTGATGCCATTCTGTGCCAAGTAGCACTATCCTCAGAAGGAGTTTCTAAGAGACTCATATATTCTACTCTCTCTGGCACATCGTTTTCATTCTTAAACTCAAGTTCAAGTTAGTTCAAGGATTTGTTGTATATATAACAGCAAAAAAACGGAAAAAAAAACGAAATCTTTTTTTGAGAGAGAGATCTTTGCAGCAGAGAGATCTGTGAGGAATTTGTTTCATCAAATGGAAGAATGTGTCAATAATGACGTACTGTAAACAAAACAGTGAAGCTGGCCAAGAGGTCTGGCACCAGTGCTACAGTGATTATACAGTCTGGATGAATTGTCCCAAATGAATATTGTGTAACTTTTGACATAGCAGCAGTTTTAAAATGAATCTTCAAAATGAATGTCACATTTCCTGACATTTCTTGAACTGAAACAGCTCTGGGTACAGAATGTGAGGCGTAATTACTCCAAAGCATTCCAAGTCCTCACAATAATATTGACACTATTAAAGTGTTGCAGAATTGCCCATGGCATCTCCATGATGCCACCAGGTGTTTGCACTAGATTTGTAGTACAACAGTAAGGTTTTCATTTCTCTGGCTCAAGCAGATACCATTGTTCAAACAGCTAGCCATCTCAGAGAGTGAAGGGAAACACAGAAAATGATTAATTTCCACCTTTTATCAGGTGTAAGTGACAATCAATCAACACAAACTGTTTGTTTGTAGATTTCTACCCAAGTCCTGAGCAGTGATTTCTGCTGTTGGGAATATCAAAGGCCCTGAGCTCTTGTGTTTGTTGATCTTACAGGTTGAGCCAGCCAATTACAAGGGACTGAGCAGCCTTGATGTCCAAACACGTCAAAATTGAATAATGTCATGCCTATAGCTGCAGGGCTGACTTCAGACAGCAGCATATCAGCTGTTTGCCTGTGGGTGGATAAGACATCCTCGGGTGGGTGAGAGACTACATAAAGGACAGAGGATGTGAAGAGCTCAGTGTTTTCCATCTGATGTCAAGTGATGATAATAAATGAGCCAGTCTGAATCCAGTATGATATTTGTTTGTTGACAGGTTTCTTTCACCTAAGAGTTCCTGAATCTTCTGCCGTGGGATCTGCCGTTGGTAGAATCAAAGCCCATGACTTGGACATCGGCAAAAATGCAGAAGTAGAGTACACCATTGTGCCCGGAGATGGAGGCACCATGTTTGACATCACTACCAATGAACACAACCAAGAGGGGATCATCATTCTCAAAAGGGTAAGGAGTCTCAGAAACTTAGGCAAAATATACTGTGAAAATTCATACGAAAATGAATTTTTTGTGTCGTGGCCAGGACAAATCAGTTAGGAATTAGTGCTGTGGAAATGTACATTATAGTGAATTTACCAAGACAATGGGTGAACATGGGAGAAATCTTAAGTTTGCATTAACTGGGAAGCAGGTGAAATTTGAAACAATACTATGTCTCTGATATAAGCCTGTTCCAAATAAAGGCCTGGGTGTCTATGCATTTAAAGCAAAAGAAATGTCCCAGTCCTTTATTTGAGAATTTACTGTGTTTTTATTCTTAACTTTTTTTATTAAGCAAACAGTATGCATGTCTTTGGTACTGCACATAGCCATGGGACTGATTTTTCATAGCTTAAACGTCAAATGCATGATCGATATGTTATTGAACTTACTGCAAAATTTCTATGCAAAACAGTTCCATTTGGGGTCCATACAATGTCACATCTTGACAGTACCTTATTATGTTATGTAAGTCAAACTATTTGACAATATGAACACCATGGTTTTAAAATATTTAGTAAGGCATTGCATGGAGTTGTCACTCAGGACAATGCTAAACTTCTAAAGTGCTGCTCTTGGTTGCATACTGCATTCAAACTTAAATATTTCTTTCAAGCTGCAGAGGCTGTCACAGGCTGTAAACCTGTCCAATCCTTCCTGCCACAACAGAACAACACCGACAAAAACACTGTTGGAACCATCAGGAAAGCTTGCCCTGCTCACGATAATTAAAAAAAAAATCAAAAGACATCACAGGTGACAGGGAACGGGAGCAATGCAATGTAACACAGCAGAAAGAAAACATCTACTTATCATGCATATATATAGCCTCCCCTAACCACTTGCTGTCCCTTAGGGTGGAGGTGTTACACACCCCTACCGCCTCCACTTCCTGCAGGATATGTCATTCTTTATGTTTAACTTACGCCTAAAAGCTTGGTAGTACTACATTTACATGCATTTACATCAGGAACAGAAACAGCATCAGTAACATCACAGGACAAATGAACAGAGAGAGAAACTTTTAGTTATAAATACTGAAATAAATACAATAAGATATGATGTAGAAACACGATGTACCAGCAGGACACTTGGCAGATGCGCGAACTGAACCTGTGATCTCTCAGTGTGATGTTGCTTACTGTTTTGTCTCCTTGCCGTCCGTGCCTAAAGCACAGCTCAGAGCAATGGCATAGCTGTCTCTAAGTGCCTGTGCTATATAAAGCTTTCACTCAACATGTCAGGGCTCATTTACAATGCCATACAGTATGTTCTTTTTGCTAAATAAATTGATACATCCAATGCATAGTGACCCACAGCAACGGGTCTTGGTCTTTGGTTGCATTTTCTTTGAACCATAGAGCAAAAGTATCTAATTTAATACAAAGTTTTACCACATATAGCATTTGCAGGGCCATGATATCACTCCACTAAATGGCAAGTGACACAAAAGCGCCAGTGATATTAGAGAAATTTATTACTCCTAGGATAAACCCTTTGAGGTCTATCATCTCATTTTCAAGGGAGACCCACAACTGCCAGAGGTGAAAGAAAAAGGACGTTACAGCCACAGACTAAAATTAGAGGGAGAAATAGAGTGATCCAGCCAGTGCAATGAGTACTAATCCACTAAAGCTAGGCTGTAATAAGGCTTATTATGCAATCAGTTATTAACTGTAGACTATATATATTTAGAAAAAATAAAAAGCTCTGTTCCAATATTCAGTTCATTTAAACTTAAAAAAAATGCCATGACCTTATGTCCTTGGGACCCTAGGAGTGAGTTAGGCCAATGATGGCCATTTCATTTCATTTCAAATATATCTCTAAATCATTCCATTAATGACCTTAACATTTTTTTAATTTAAATTGAGTAATAGGACATTCAATAATGAAGCGTCACAACTGCTCTATGGGAAAGCATGTCATGGAATTCCTCCTTAATCTTAACATCAGCTTTCAAATAATGTTCTTGTTGGTTTGTTTGATTAAATGAAAATCTCCCCATTAAAATCTTCCTTCATTTGTGTACATCATTGTGACACTGTCCTTCGGGTATGCCTTGTTAAAGACTTGAAGATCCATCAATTCCATACACACTAAATAGAAATAATATTCCTCCACCCCCAGTTTGACTTTAGACAGCAGGAGCATGATATTACGTCCTCTTTGGACACTGAAAGCATTCAGCTAAGTGACAGTGGGTGGGTAATATGCATTTCTGGGTGCTGCATGAGCAGAGAATGAAAGAGTCTCAGTATGGTCTCATTAGTGTTTCAGGAACCCGCTCTTAAAAGGCATGCCTACGTTTTAAATTGTGGCAAGCGTCAAAGCGACAAAAAGGGCATTAATAGAATAATTTGTATTAATGAATTCTTCATTGGACTGACTCGTTGCTCGCTTTTTGCCACATCAATCAGAACGTAAGTGCTCTGTACAGAGGAATCTGGGCTCGCAGATGTTGGTTTGTTTGCCTCTCTAATCTGTCTGCTATGCTACGGCATCAAGCAGTGCAGGCTAGCCGGGTTAGTAAACAGGGCTGTGCAATGTGCATTTTTCAAAAATTTACAAACTGCTTCCTCTCGCTGCCATTTGGAGCAACGACTGAATAACAGACCTGATCAGACTTCCACACTTCTGCCAGCGTGCTGGTAAAATACATTGTGTCAGTATCACTTGAACAGCTGGCAAGCGTTTGGCTCCGTATCTCTGAATGTGTCATGTAAGAGTTAAGAAGTATATTATGTGAATGCGTTAAAGTTAGTAGGGCTCGCCCACGCACAAAACTACACAGACGCGCACACATGCAATTTCTTGTGTCCTCTCACAGACAAACATGCACAAGCTTTCAACCTGCTATTTGCTAGACACACAATAGGACTTTCTCACACAAGCCCTTGCACATTGATTCCCTCATACTCTGTTTTTGCACTTCCCTTTGGCAGGATGCAGCCGACCCCTGCGGTGAGTTTAAATGCCACTGAGATTCAATAGAAAAAATAAAGAACCGCAGAGCAATGCAAAGTTTGCATAATGCAATGGTCACAAAATGTCTCTGCAACACAGAAAAGGAGAAAAATGTAAATGTCAGAATGCCTCTTGTAAGAAATGCTCTGATGCATGGATTTCTCTTCTTATTTTCTCAAAATGCTGCTCGAGTTTTGGGTACATATATTGGCACCCGAGAATTGTCCCATTATTTTCAAACACACAACATACATAAACATTTGAAAATATACATTAAAATATTTTGTAAGGAGAGGCAATAGATAAGTCACAACTTTACGAACAACTCATTCCTCTTTACCATCATTTCAGCACTAATTTTGTAAGAGCAAGCAGTACAGGAAAAAAGAATATCTCATTTTAATTTGCACTTTGTTTCTCTCTGACATGGCACGTCCTAAAAGATGCATAAAATACCCAAGTTGAAATAAAATCAAAATTTAGTCACAAACAGTTGTATCTTGAACAATATCAATTTTATTTACCACCAAACCAAATACTTTCTTGATAAAAACTGTCAGACTTCCTCCAAAACTTTGTAGCTTTACATGCAATTTTACTTGTGGAAGATTAAAAAAAGTGGGTTTCTCAATAAATCCTTCCTTTTCCATGCAAATTCACCTGAATGAAATCCTTTTAAGGAGTTGTAAAACATCTGTTTTTGTCCCTTGTTTCATTTCAGGGATACAGCATATATTTCATCTGATTGCAAAAGTAATAGAAAAAAATGTGCAGCCAGTTCTACATGTTTCTGTGCCTTTCAGGGTATTTCTGATGTAAGTGTCTAAAATGTTCTTTGGGGGAATGTAAATCTGCATTTGTTTTTCTGATGTGTCAGACTGAGGTATTCGTTAACTGGTACATTTATAGTACATGCCCCAGCACACAAGCCCACAAAGGTGTGTGATCCTTTGATCCCCCAAAATATGCAGCTCAGTGAGTAATTGATTCCCTGCTCAGTGTAAGAGCTCCCTCAGTATTCTCTGTGCATGTGTATGATCCTCTGTGTGTAAATCATGTATGTGTGCATATATACGTACACTGGATGAACTGAATGTGTGAATTGTGCTCACAGTCGTGGCTATAGATCATCGTATAGTGACCTTCTCATTGACAGTAATGGAATAACAAAATGAGACAGGAGGCAATTATGATGTAAATGAAGACGGCTATTTGTTTACATCATGTATACCCTCGATGGATGGTGAGGATGCATCATTCCTCCTATTGTTTTACTTCAGCGTTTGATATGCTGCCATAAAACAATGAGGCAGTGTGATGTATTCCCTACAGTGGTGGGCTACTGCACAAAGGCACTGCTGATGGGGGACATTCTGATCGCCTTTGACTGACCAAACCCCCCCACAGTGTAATTTACTAAACAACATGCTTCTACTCATGTGGGACTGTGATATTAGCAGGACATAGACAGAGTGAGAAAGAGAGAAGAGAAAGGATGAGCTGTGCCTTGGAAAGGTGTGGGGAGTAGGTAGCTGGAGATATAGCCTTTATGAGTCGTTCACTGTGTTCCCAGAATACTGACCCTCCCACAGACTTGTCTTATTTCAGATTGGTGGAATATCCCCGGAGACAGGTGTGCAAATGTGTGCAGACAATCCCTCACTCTACCCTTCTCCCTCTCTCTCTCTCTTTCTTTCTCCTTTTGACTTCCCTCCCTCGCACCAGCATTGAAAAAACACAGCAGGACAGAGACTAAAGCCACATTGTACACAGAGCAGACTTTGGCAGACCCCAAATTAGAGACTCAGGAAGGTTGGTTATGATAAGAGGATCAGGCTGAGTAATGGGTTCAAAGGACGATCATCTGTTTGCCAGTCTGCCGATACAGGAGGACAGGAAAAAAGAGGCACAGACGCATGGAGGGGGTTAGCACATCCCATCTGCAAAACATGGGATTATGGGAGACAATAGATCAATCCACCAAAGAATTCCCAGGAAACATGCAGACAAATGTGTGCACATGGAGGCATATACTGTACATAAAAAGCATGTGGTGCATTCAAAGGCTGCTGTACATACAGTACATGGAGAGTGCAATAGGCATGATAACCTTGGGTTGTGTTTGTGAAATCATTTTTAGTTGGATTAAATGTCGTTTGTCTATTTGCATGTTTATTTACCTCCTCCTGGGAGAAAAAAGATGGCAGATATGCATAATTGAAATTTGCTGTTGTAAGCCTAAAGGAACGGCATTGTTTAATGGCAGCATGTGTGGCATAATATTTGCTGGCTCACATTCAGGGAATCCATTTTAATACAGGACTATCTCCTCACTGTACAAACTGAATGCCCCCAGCGGCCACAGTGCATTGAATAAAGAGCATTTGCTGCAGACCTCTGGCACTGCCTCCAAATCCATTGCCTCATAGAGTCAGAGGGGTTCAAAAAAACATTGTAGTAAAGCGTGCAGGTGACTTCTGTACCCCAAACTGCTGCATGTTCACATCAATCACTGTTGAAGTGGTAATCAAGTATTTAGTGGTAAAATATTTAACAGAGGTTAATTATGGGTAGTTGTTTTTTGATTTTATGTTGTTTGGTGTTCGTTGCTGTGGTGGTACTCAGTTGCTGTTGACAGGGCGGCTGTGGCTCTGAAGCTAAATGGGGTCCATTAATTGCATTACTGAACCCCAGTTGCTCCCAGTGGCCAGTCCTGGGGAATTACGGGCAGATTGTGAAGTACTTTGTCTAAATACATTTGAAAATATAAATGCAATGACCAGGGTTTATGGTTTCTATGATGGTCTCAGGGAGTGAATTTTCTGCACTTTGTAGTTCGGTCAAAAAGTTAAGTGTTCATGGCATGTGCACTACTTTTTGTAACAATCCCATTACAAATCTTATAAATAGCCAAAATAACAGCAGGATGACACTGTACTTGTCAGTGACGACACAAAATTAGTTTACAGAATCTATGTTCACTGCTCACTATGGTCTAAATTATGTCATATCGTTAATACTGAATGAGTGAACATGGGAATGATTTCAGCACCATGGACAGCACTGATTCCTGGCCAGCTTGATGTTTTGAAGTATGCAATTGATTTACCCCTACAAACTGATTTGTTCCAAGGTTTTCATCAGGTAACACTCTAAAAAAGGGGCCAGTGATTCATCCAGCTTGCATAAGGTGACTTTTTTCCCCACTCCTAAAGATCGGCACATTCAAGTGATTAATGTTATACTCTTGCATGACATTTAAGAAAAGAGCTTGTCACCAACACATTGCAAAACTGCTAAACGTGTGCATTCAAAACAAATGCCACTAATTGCGTGGATTGCCTTAGCTCGAACATGGCCATATTTAGACCTCCCTAAAGTCAGAGCCATTGGCAGTACTGAGGCAAGAGACCTTTTTCATCCTTCCTGCCATCAATTAAGGACTTAATTTCACTAAAGCCAGACAGTGACTGCAGTCTAATTTCTCTATCAGAAATGTCATTACTGGGCTGTTTGAACAGTAAATCATTTCAGAGAATGGAAGCTGTTACTGCCTTTCAGTCTTGATGAGATACTACCAAGCTGTAAAAAAAAGTACCGGTCAAATGACAAAAGTAATGAACCAACAGCTAACTTGACTGAAGGCCAGAAAACAGTGAGGAATGTTGTTGAATACTAATAATTTAAAAAAACTAATGGGTTGTGGTCCAATATAGCTCATTCAAAGACACATCAATGCAATTTAAAACAACATATATACTGTATATATGTAAAATCTCTATATTGCCATTGGGTAATTGCAGTATATTATATCTGATAGCATAAGTATCTAAGAGCTCATCCATTGTCATTGCCTTGCTCACAGATGGGAGTTGAAACTAATCTATTGATTATAGTGCTGAATGTTCCAGTGGGAGGTGAAATGAGTTATTTTAAGCCCTGGTGTGAAAGGAGGCAAAAGAAGGAGGAAAGACAGGAACAATACCTCAGAACAACAGGAGATCCAGGTGCCCAGCACAGATGAATACCAGCTCACCAAGCAACCAGGCAGGGAGCAATGTGTGTGCGCATGTCTTTGTCTATGTCTGGTTATGCATGTGTTGTGCGTGAGTGAATGACTACAAAGAAAGAAAAAGAGGAGAGTGAGTGACAAAGAGGCGGCTGAGGTGGTGCTTGGAGTCGATGAAGTGCCTTCTCTCTGGTGGCCTGGGGAGGCGTGGGTGTAATAGATTAAACTAGTGTCTCGGGGCTCATCCCATGGCTAACCCTGTCCTATTAAGAGTGGCAGTGCGAGTCTTTCACAGTCACTCCACTCCAGTGCAGCGTGGACAGGGCTGCTGGCAAGGCTCTCAGATGGCACTCCACTGTTGTGAGCACTGTGGGGAGGGAGAGGCTTCGAGGCAAGAAAGGACACAAACCGATGTGACTGATGGCAGCACAATAAAGTGAGCATCTCCTCTCCACAGTGTTAGGACCCCCCGGTATTCAGAGGAACATTCAATGGCTCTCTGGGGCATGTAAGCTTTCCTCTACTGATGATAAACTCATTGTGCTTTGTGGTCAGTTGCCTGCTTATGGTGGCTAGAGGTCTTTAGCATTCTTCTGCATGGCAAATTCTTGCTGAACTGTCAGTCAATAACTGCCGTGACCTTATGAAGAAGGAACTCATTCACAACAGAGATATCACGCCACAGACTCATAATTGCTTATCTCAGAATCTCAGTGGAATTTCCACCATGCAGCAGCATTGCATCCTAGAAATAATGTCTTGATCTTATTGGGCATTGTTAGGATTATTAGAGCTTGCTGCAACCCAACTGGCAAATCTTTTAGATGATGGGAACTGTCATGTGGGATCAGGAGGTTTTGGCCTCACTAGAATTATGCATCCAGACATGGTGTAATGTGACTGTTTGGAGAAATATGTTGGCTCACATCGCTGCAATTAGAAATGCGATATTCAAGGGATGTTTGGCTCAGCTTTGATTTACTCTCAGAGGATAAATCATGTGAGGGGGTGTTAATGATTCATAAGTTGTATTGTAAATATATTATACTGTGGTTAAATGGATTTAAGACTGCTCTGCGTACCACAGATTAAACAACATTTGCAGTATTTTTCTCCCAGCCTCTTGGGTAGTACCTGTGTTCAGCACAAACAAATGATATCAGCCTGCTAATGACTTGCTGTGCAGTGATAATGATTCTTCAAGGGGAAAGGCTGGATTTGCCCATGGGTGCTGGCAGAAGACCATCCCCCATATTATTAAGTGAGCGTCGCTGAGGTTTGAGAAGAGTATTGAACTCTGCTATTGTAATACTGAACTGAACACCAAACCTGAGAACTTGTTCAATATGCATATCATCCTGTTTCTCCCATCCCCAAAATAACAGCAAGTCGAAAAAACAGCTGCAACTAACACTTTACACTGCGCAGGGAGCAGGCTGCGGAGGAGGGACCAGAAACAGACCCGAGTATCAAGTGAAGAACAGATTTTGGTTTATGGATTTACTCTCATATCTCAGTAAAAATCGTCAGCAAGCACAGTTCAGCATTCACACATGTGAATCTGACGGTGCAATGACTTTTTAATGTGTGTGAAGTATAATACTGTACCTATGAGACTTTGATGCCTTGATTAGTCCCCTGTTCTAAATTAACAAATTCCCTTGGAACCTAAGACGTTCAATTGGCAAGAAAAAAAAAGTTCCTTCATTCAGTATCACTGCCAGTGCAATGAAGGTGCACATTTACATATCAAAGGGCACAGCACCATGTCTAGAATTTCAAGTGCGTTCTGTTGTGATGTTGAAGAGCAGCAGCACTGACATGAGAGGAACTCGGTCTGTCCTCCTTACAAATTCCTCCGTTGATACACTTCCTTGTTGTGTCCGCAGTAACCCATAAAAGGTGCATAACAACTGAGGCAATAATGAGACACTTCAAACAAGTAATTGAACATGCGTAGGTGTATGCAACTTGTTTAAGCATAATGTATGTGTGGATATGGGTAATAGTTACTCATACAGCACTGGTTCTGAGCTCATAAGTAGGTCATCTTCGAGGAAGGGGGAAAAACGCAAAATGATACATGCAGTCAGAGAATGAATGGCCATCTTTTTCTTCCTGGGAAATTTCCCCTATGGCCTCCAGATCTGATTTGATTCTCCCCAAGTCAAGCGTTGACACATTAGCACGTCTTCTCATTAACTCAGAGTTTCTCATTACCCCCTCCTGGCCCCATTTTATTCCTATTTAACAACAGATATCCCAGACATACTATGAACATCGTGAGTCCGAGACACATTAAACAGGCAGTGAAGCTCTCAACGTTACGTCTTTGGCACCCGAACCAGAATATGTAAATGAATCTGTGGGATTTGCTTGACACTTAATCATATGCTTGTCCATGCATTGTTCAGAAAGTCTTCTCTCTATTCCATCTGCTGAAGAAATGAGCTGCATTTGTTCTCTGATGTGCTACTTAATGAGTACCTTAACTGGCAAAACCTTCCAATCCTGACAAAATACTATGAATGTTATTAGTGGCTTGCAGTTGCACGTAAACATTAGGATCATTAATATTCGCAAATTCTGCTTGCAAATGACTGTATTCTGTTTTTATTTTAGGAATTAGAGTTGTAGCTGTCTTGTCCTTTTTAAGTAAGTCAATACAAGTGTGATAGCAGCTTCTAGAGCTAAGAGTGTCCCAAACCATCTTAACTGAGTTTTGACCAAATATGTCCTTGTGTTTTGGCTTTGTGATGCTGTATTAGCCTGCCAGCAATTTAGAGTTATAGCAAGGTAACTGTGTGAGTCTGATGTGGTGCTTTTGAACGTTTTACTGCTTCTTGGGCCACAGCGACGAGGCTGAAAAAGGGTTAGTAGCTAAAATCTTAAAATATCTTCTTGAACTGGTCACTTTTACCTTCACAGTCCACCTGCGCCTAAATAATATTTCTCTTGCTCCACTGTTTTAAATATAGGCATTATTTACGCACATAATTTGACAACTTGAACTCCGTGATGCCAGCTGCGCTTGCTAGGAGATTTGTGTCAGAAGTGCAAAGTCTGCATGTGAAAAGAGCATTTTCCCATCACGCTCCGCAAGTCTGTCTGCAGCTAGCCGAGGATTACATGAAAATTAGACAGTTATAAAGGGTGAGAGTTTGGGATTCTATCCTAATTGTGGCGATGCAGCATGTTGAGATGGAAAGCAGTGCTTCTCCTCATTCCCAGTGAGACTCTGGCTAATGAGGCTTGGTGTACACCTCCTGCTGTCCACCTCCCCAGCATCGGCCTCCCTCCTCCTCCTCCACCTGTGCACGTATTTCAGCTGAGCTATGCATGGCTGTCTACATGTGGCTGTTCAGGCACAATATGATATACAATGCAAGAAGGCCTCTTATTAGTGTCATTATGGTTGCGGTGTCTAGTTTTCTTTTTTATACTGGTTTCGAATCTAATGAACGCCAAATAATGAGAATATTTTCATTACATCATTGACTCATTTATTCCCGTCCCCTTTGAGAAGCAAAGTACTTTGAGTTCTGTTTGATGCAGATTTCCAGCAATTCACAGGAACCAGCATGAAGCTCAGTAAGCTGAAATAATGACTGCTGTAAATTTTAGGCCACTTTGTAGGTGCAAATTGATGGGAAATCTTTTAGCTTGACTTTAGGGATCAGCATTTGAATGACACCTGCAGTGAACTCTGTTTTTTTATGGAAGCGTTACTTCAGGGAGCTTGGTTTTCCTGCATGTTGTCACTTCTTGAAAGAGATTGAAAGGGACAGAGTGTATTTCCTGTTGAAGGATCTTATAGCTGTGCCTAGCCAGTTGCATCTGGCGCACTGTAATCAAACCAATCATGGTGGTTGATGGTCAATGATTGCTTTCAGATTGGCTTGCCTTCACATAGCTCTCTCTCTTTTTTCTTTTTTTACGGACACCTGCTGTAGCAGCAAGACTGTGAAACCATGGAGATGGAGGGGAGACAGAGGGCTTGAGAAGCATCTGCTATCACTGTGAAATCATGATTGCACAGCCTCTAGTCACTGGTTGGACTCTAATTAGTTCGCTAATTCATGTGCATTTAATTTGGACAGTGACTGGTCATATTTATCTTGCATCAAAAAAAAGAAGCTTTTTTGTACATCCTCCAGCACGCCTCCCCTCTCACTTTCACTGTCTCTTTACATAAGCACACTTTGCTGTGCTAAAGCCAGCTGTTTTCACTCGGTGTTTTTTGAAACAACATGCCAGGGAAGCCCAAGTCCTGGGGCAGGAAGATAGCATTGGTGCCAGAGTGGTTCCATGTTAGTCAATTTGAAATACACAGAAAGGAATGTCTCTCATGTGAGTCCGGGCCAGTAGAGCGTGAACAGCTGCAAGCTCGCCAAGTGTGGTTGGTCACACATGAGAGGGCAGGAGACAGGCAGAAGTACGAACACGGGTGTCACCGCTGTCGGATGTTTACACCTCAGCAGCAGACACACCGTGGATGCAGATTTCTCTCCTCGCTTTTGACTAATTGACTCTGGGCTGATATGTCAGAGGCTTGAGGAGGTAGAACATGAACCCCTGAGCTGTTGTTTGGAGAACTCTTGTAGAAGGGATGTAGTCCTGCTGAACCCAGTACCTGTAGCTTGACTTATTCACACTGAGGGGGCAAGACATTACCCTGGGCAGGACCCGCTGTGTGTCTCTGATGGAATAGGTACCATTGTGCTGTTGACTGCCATTTAAACAAGAAAAATATGTGTGATCATCACCTGTGATATCATATCTGAGGGTGTTTTCACAAGTGCCTTTTCTCCTTTTGAGGCAGCTGAGAACAATTCTATTTGAGTGTGTTTTGAATGACAACGTGAACATTCAAATCACCTGAATACTGAAATTTGCCGGATAAAAAGAGGCTGATGTTGACATCTGATAGCAGTTACTCATCCTTGAAAATGTTACAATAACAAAAATGAAGTGAGGGCAAGCTTGCTGTCGACACTGATGCTCATGTTCAGTAACTGCACTTCTTCAAGTGCTCTTAGCGCATACAGATGAACACTCGAGAGAAAGTAAATTAAAGCAGGAGCGATGACAGACTTTAGATCATGACACAATTATGTGAAGATAAACTGTAGTTGCAAAGTAAGTTGAACTGTACTCTTTTCTGTTTTTTTTATAGCCGCTGGACTTTGAGACCAAGAAAGCATACACCTTTAAGGTTGATGCCTCCAATGCTCATCTGGATCCACGGTTTCAAAGCTTTGGGGCCTTCAAAGACACAGCAACAGTGAAGATTAACGTTTTGGATGTGGACGAGCCCCCGGTGTTCAATAAGCCCTCCTATGTGATGGATGTGTATGAGGATACACCCGCGGGCACCATCATTGGAGCGGTGACGGCACAGGATTTAGATGCCAGCGGCAGTCCAGTCAGGTAAAATTGAACTCGCCATTATATACTTTACACAAGTTTCAGAGTGTTGTGTTGTACTTTTTTTTTTTTGTCAAAATGAGTTTTTCAAAATGATCTAAGTGGCTGAAAATGGTGGTGTTCAATGTTACTCATTACATATGTTGATTATGTTTCGTGGTGAATCTGTTTATTTTCATTTGTCTTCAGCAAACAGTCCAAATTCCCAATCTTAATGGAACTAAAACTGACTTAAAGTGGCATCAGAGTACTTTTACTATGAACTTTCTCGGATTTTCTATAAAAATTTAAGGTTACTGACCATGAATGAACCGTACTTCCAGATGTGCTTGTAAGTATTCTGATGGAAAGACACATTAAGGTCTAACTTAAAATGAAACTTTGCTGCTCAAATAATAATACTTGATCGTGGTCAGGATAAAGAGAAACAGAAAGAAGCCACAGTTTCAGTTCTGTCCATTGAAACAAGTGTTATCTAAATCATTTTTATATTATTCAGAAAGACTAAATCTTGCTCCAGAATGAGTGGTTACGGGGAATGAAGTAACCCTGGATCCGAACGCACATCTTCATCTTGAGAGGCTTTACTGTTGAACCAAATATCCTTCGTAACTCCCACGAGGATAAAAGAGCTAAAGGGAGAAGTACTGTGATACCGCTGCCAGTAATTGAAGGTTTTAGAAGTCTAATCCATTCATCAATGTCTCCAGGCTCCATTCATCAACGTCATTGTGGCTTTAATCTTCAGAGTATTGTCCGTCTCACTCATCAGTTTGAGGACTAATCAATCGATGTAGGACATTTGACATTGTCATGTAAAGTCCTGGTGACGTGACAGAGAAAACATTAGAACTTTATTAGTGGACCCATGTCTGAACTTGATATCTGCACTGTTAAAATGAGAATGATATCTGAGCGCTAATTTTAATGTGCTGATATTATCTGACTTTAGTTTGATAAATTATTCATTAAGATTATTTACATTTGAAATTAATTTGACTACTGGTTTGTAATTTATGTTCTTTTTCTATCATATTAAATCTACAGTACGATGTCATGAATAAAAATAATATTTTGCCCTGTAATTTATGGTTAAGAGGAACAACTCGCACACTCTTTTGCTGACAGAGGAATCAGCTTTTAAAAAAAGATCTAATTTCAGCTGAAGTCCCTAAAACTACAGCTCTTTAGGCTAAAAGTTAATTAATGCTAGTTCCAGAGGGAATTATTTTGTCAAATCTTGACTGGTCATGCAATTATTATTTCTTATTGCATCACACCTTTTGGATGCACAGTTTCAGAGCACCTGTTTTTATGGGATTCAGTGTGTGTGGCACCTTCTTTAAACCATCTTAAAGGAACATGCATATAAAGGTTATCACTTTTGACTGTGTGAGGGACCACACAGGCAGGTCTATGGAGTCACAGGTGGATTTCCACCAAAAAAATATTTATTTACAAGAAAAAAAGTCAACACATGAAGTTCTGGGCCCATAAAAGAGGTCTGAATGGAACAAAACAGACCAAAGTAACCTAACGAACACAAGGAAAGACCTAACGAGCTGCACACAAAGGGGATTATAAATGCTTCCTGATCAGCCCATTTGTGAGACGAAGGGGATAACAAAAACAAACATTACCAACTAGACTACAAATAAAACAAAACAGGACAACTAGTCTCTCAGCAGGCGCATTTAAATAATTAACCTGATCAAAAACACCAATACGTCAACTTTAATTTGAAGAAATAAAGAAAAACTAAACTAAACATACTATAAAACTGTACTGTGTATTGTATAGCTGTCCTTTTTTAGTGTGTAAGTATGGATGTACATAACAATGTGCACAGTGCCTGTTAGTGTTGCCTGGCAGACTAGTGACGTCTTTGAGAGGAAAATGAAGTGGATGATATTTTGCCAGACTTCTTTTATACAGCTTTCATGGCTGTAATTAAAATGGATCACATTACACAGAGGAAGCTGTCCTCATGCTTTTATTTTTATCCACGTCTGGAATTAGCTGTACTGCAGTAATTAGTTGAAGTTCAGAGTAACTAGTTTTGCACTATGCAACATTTTGGGGCTAGATTATAAAAAAGAGCTGCTGTTCGGACCAGACAACAAGAGTTTGCACATAAAACACTGAAAACACTGTTAGAAACAATAAGCACAATCTAAATTGACCCTGACAGCTGATAAAAAGCAGACAGTAGTACAGTGTATCAGTGTAGCCCTGCAGAAGCAAAGGATGCATATTAATGCAATGTTTCTGTACTCATTTCTGTAATGCTTTGACTTCACTCTGTCTGTTTCTTGCATTGAACTCAAGAATCAATCGTCATCAAACAAACATTCATAGCATGACAAAATCCTAAAGTCTGAAATAATTTTTTAAGGTAGCTTACTGCAGACTGCAGGTCTCTCCTCGGTTATTATCAGGTGGGACATTCAGACATCAGCGCTCCGTTTTACAGTTCTCATATGCTTGACATAACTCTGGTTTCTACTCAAGGCGAGTCATTCCTTCTCTTTCTCAGTCTCTCTGTCTTACTATGCACCTGCTACCACACAAATACACACACACTCATTCTATCATAGCACTTGAGTGGTAGATAACAATAGACTGACATTGGCAAAGACAAAAGAAGTGCCTTCTTAAAAATGTATGAGAACCACTTTGTTAAAATCTATTGCTGTAGCTACTTTTGCTCAGGCACGTTGCTTTGTAGTAATGGTTCTTCTGAGATGTATCGCTGGAGCATAACACAAACGGCAAAAATACCTGTTGCATGCACAGTTGTTTTGTTATGAATATTTTATTCCAGAGACAACAACAAAAAAAAAAACAAAAAAAAACGGACGATGCTGAGATGTGTGCAACAAAAAGCTTATGTCCTCTATTCTGTGGATCTCCACTTTGTCTCCAGCACTTTAAATATTCATCAATACCACAGCTGACATTGTTCATTTGTGTACCTTCATGGTGCAGCCCTGCATTCTTCACTTCAAAACAATAGACCCAATGACCCATCATGCATAGGGAATCATGCTTTTAGACTTTAAACTCAACTGATTCTGCTGTTTAGCAGTGTAGTGCTGAGTTATCTGTAGCTGGAGAAACAAAAGGGCATCATGAATACTGCATTGTTGTTTGATTCTAAAGAGCTTCTGAAAGTCAGAATGAGTTTAAAAGGATGAACTTTTGGCCTCTGTCGAAAATGACAATACGACAGATCACAAGATACTGACTGAGAACTTAGAAAGTGTTTACTGCAGCAAAACCATAAACTGTAAAAATCAATGGGTGCGGAAAATAAACACAAATGTGCCTTCGCTTTTTAAAATTTCCTCACGCATTGTGTGTAATGTCCCCTGGACTGAGTTAACATTACTGCAGTTCAAAGTCAGAGATAACGCTGTAATTAATTTTTAGATCCACAGTTCTCAGCACCGAGTAGACTCTTTAGATGTGTGATTTCTTTCTCACATCTGTTGATGAGCTCTATTCTCCTGAATGATAGCTCAGAGATTGAACCAATTACAAGTAAAACATGTTTGATGTTTTCTGTCTCCAATAAATGCAAAAATAATTTGTAATTTCTGAGACATTTTTGCATTTATCTTGTCAGATTGTGCTTGTCGGGGTTTGTTGTGTTGGTCCAGGGAATTTCAATGCATTTTGTTTGGAATACTTGGGATGAGGCAGTCTCTGTAAGCACTGGGCCACACTCACAGTGCAACACATGCTGCAGCAGCAGCTTGACTCAAATGATACCCCCCCCAAAAAAAAACACTTTTTGCCCTGAGGAAAAATTGCAAAGCGTTGATCTTTTGAACTCTTGATGGGAGTTTGGCTGTAATATTTATCAAAGAGACTCACACTAAACTATTTTGACACGATCATGTTCACTTCAAGGCTTCGCGCAACATAGAGTTAGAGAAAGGACGTGGGCAAATCAAAATTGAAACAGAAAATCTGATGGAAGCTTGTATTAAAAAAAAATCTGCCGAAGTGGTTTTGTTATCATTCTCATTACAGTAAAAGACTTTGGGGGTTTGAATTCACGCCAGGCCTCTTTCTCTTAATGAGTGAGTCAAGTCCAGTTTGAGGCTGTACAGTGTAAAAAAAAACAAGCATGATAAATATTAATGAGAAATACCCTTTTAAGATCAAATAGCTTGCTACGAGAAAGAAAAAAATGCCAGAATGGTGGCCTGGAGAGGCTCATTCATATGGAGGGTTCAAGCTCAAGCCCATGAGAAATTCACCATCTGTCCTGTGTAAGTGCCTGTGAGCAAGGCACTGAACCAACAACCTCTGACCTCCTTGTGAAGGGGAACAGAAGACAGCAACATGTTTTCTCCTGTGGGAACTCCACTGACGATCTCCAAATTATTAATGAAAAAATAGCCTTTTAAGATCAAATAGCATGGCATGATGAATGGCGCTGTCAGTGGCATGTGGTTTGGTTTCAGATCTCTTTTGTATTTCGTAGTTTGCATTCAGAGCGACTTGGGCAAGACCAGAGATGTATTTCTCAGAGAGGACGCCGTACCCTCTGTTCTCAGACACCAAACCAACATTTTATGCCTTTGTAGTCCATCGGCCGTGAGAGATTGATACGGTTTCAACAGTGCCTAAAATTCATTTATGCCCCCAAGAAAACCGTTTGCTCAGCATGGCCAGAGTACATGTGCCCCATTACTAGATTGGAAAGTATATGCGACCCTCAGCACATTTTCTGGAAATGACCATTCAGAATGAGTAATGAAGGCTACGCCAACATTATATTACACCTAACTCATATACATGAGCCCAGAGGGAAAATCACTGGGGTTTAATTCTCTGCTTTATGTTGGAAATGGATGCCATTAAACAAACATTTTCTTTCAGGTATTCCATTGACTGGAAGAGTGACTTGGACAGCTACTTTGACATTGATCCGGTGGAGGGAACGATTTCCACGAACGAACTCCTTGACAGAGAGAGCATCGCGCAGCACAATATCTCCATCGTGGCGACCAAACTTAGTAAGTATGACAACAAGATCGATTGTGATTCATGCAGGTGGCGTTGTCCTTCCCCCGCCATAATCTGTGTGAAGGATTTAACGCGCTTTTACTCAAGTCAATACTCAATCCCATTTTGCTGGAAAGGTTTATAGGTGACTATAAAGCATGATGGCTCTCCCAGCGGGATGTATCTTCAGGACATTGTCTCCTCTAGCATACTCACTTCAACTCTGTTTTCATTTTTAACGGTCTTTTTTTAACACGTTTGATGACATTGGCATTGGAAGGGAGCTTTTCTTGCCAGAGTCAACTTTTACTTACGCCACAGTAAAATGTGAACCTTCTAGAGTTTAACAGCAGGCAGATGCAGCCGCATCACAACATGTTGTGAGCTAAAGAAAGTAAAGTAATGTGGAGCTGTGGCTTTAAGAAATGTCATCAAGCTAATTATGTTTTTATGAAGGAAGTGGAGCAAATTTCCGGATAAATAAGCAAATCCATCGTCATCAAGTCATCAAATCTGCTAAGAACCGTCAAAGTCATTATCCCAGAGGCAGGCTGGTGCTCAATCAAAATTACCCACGCTGTATATTCATTAGGACAGACTGTGAAATATGGGCTGTTAAAACTTGAGTCATTGTCGCCTTGGAAACTGATATTACTCACATCCCCTCAAGGTCATGGCAGTGACATGCTAATTCTCTTTTCAATGTGTGAGTGCGTGTTTCTTTGTGTGGCTTTTGTGCGTAAGTGTCATGGAACTGGAGGCTGAGGTAGGCTGAAAGGATATCGGGTGGTGGGAGGAGGGAGTAGGAGGAAGATGGGAGTTTAACAAGGGCGTTACATGTTCGGTCTACGAGACGCAGGAATCAAGCTGTACTTCTGCACATCTTGCCCTCGCCCATCTGCCTTCCACTCCTTTCTTATCAGCTTCTGATCCAGCCCTCTGTCCTCTCTGGTTCCCCTGTCAGAGCACCGATGTTCCTCTGGCGTCTATTTTCACCACGAGAAAAAAGACAAAAAAAAAAAAACCCACATCCACAGCCAATGTTAAAATAATACTGGTTGCACTGGTGCAGCAGGGATAGGGATAAACCCAGCACCCCAGAGTTTGTGTCCCAACTTGTGAGTTCAAATGTGTTTTTGACCTTGAGTGAGATTTGGCAGAACTTTGTGTTCTGGGTATTGAATGGCTGTTATGGCTCCTCCGTGATGCATTCTATTATCTTCATTGGGATGTTGTCTGTCTGTTATTCGGGTTTTAAACCATGAAGAACAGCGATAAATACTGAAGCGCGATACCTCCAGTGCAAGTAGAAATGATGCGCTGAATGAGTCGAGGTCGTGCACACAGGAAGATGTCCTGACTTTTCTATAGTCTCAGTTGACACTGCCAAGCAGCTTTCAATAAACAGTGATCTTTTTGCAGGGTTCTGTATTTGACCCATTTTTTGCATTGCTGTGTGTCCTTGCTGCTGACGCTTTCAAACTTCTTTCCACGTACACCTTTTATTCCCCATTACAAAGACTCCAACTATATGAGTCGTTGGATGACATTTTCCTTGAATAAAGGTACCTTTACTCTGTAATGATTAGCACAACACCTGAGATGGAGACTTTTCACTTCACAAAGCCTTGGAGATTTGTCCGGTCATTGCTAGACACCGCAGTCATGCAGCAAAATGAGAGCAGTGTCTGCTGCTCTCCTGAGACACAGCACACAGCAGAAGGCGTGCTAAATAAGAGCCGGGGCTAGATTAGCAGTTTGCTATTTGGCATTTAAGCCCAGTGGCAATTTTAGGGAGTCAAAGAGAGGGGGAGATGTATTAAATGCAATAATAACCTTGGCAAGAGGCAATGAGGAAGCACACTTTCTATCTATTTACAGCAATTCAGTGTAGTTCCACACCAACATGGAGTTTTCAGTTGTGGGTTTTTCTCACTTTTCCTTTCCGCAGTTACACTTTTAACAGATGACTCGCCACATGGAGTGTTTCTATCCGTTTTGTGGCACATTTTATAGATTTGTGGTTGATTGCTTGCAAAGATAGAGTTTTTTTTTTATTAAAATGAGCTTAATTAAAAAAGTAATATCCAGCAGAAAAGCAGTATAAAGCAGGCAGCTTTATGGCTGACCAACCAAGCATTCTGTAGCACGACAGGATTCTGTTTCAATAAAATAAATAGAGCATTTGTTATTGGGCTGAAATGCTGACACTAGTCAGATTTGAAAATAAGCACTATACCATTGCTCCATCTAGTGGGCTATAAGATATATCACTGATGACATGCTGAGAGTCAGTCAACAGTTATTTAGATTAGTTTTTGAGATGAGATGAGGCGCACTGTGAATGATAAACTCTTGCATCCAGAAGCCTGGGACTTCAAAGACAAATTTTCATTGATCTGGAAGATTTGAAGTTGTGCAAACTTTTTGGAGGCCAAAGAATTGAGGACCTCGATGACCGAAAAGATCAGTATTTTTGCTGGGTGCGCATCAATGTTAGTAGTTCAGTCAGTGCAAAGCAGCAAATCCCATTCTTGGTGTCATTTTTACCTCAGTGGGAAGATTGCTTTTTCCGTCAAGGTCGGAGACAGGTTACTAACTGAGCTGTGGCTGCGTCTCCAATCCCCTTGAGACGACTCTACAGATCCCCCCTGCATTCTTCTGAACCACCCACCTACACACAAACCTACGCACCTACGCGCCCCTGCACTGGCACTCACACAAACAAGCACACACTAAGCCCCCCACTGCAGAGCAAAGCCTATTCCCACATCAAATCCATAAAGTTTACCTTACTTGGGCTTTCACACAAAAAGAACATTTCCCCGTTGTGGCCCTGCAGTGAGGAAACATTGTAACAAACAAGCCTGTATTCAAGTTAGTCCCAAGGGGGCTTTCAAACCATAATTAATATGGGCCGCACATCTTATGGCTAAAACCCATAACAGAACCCGAGGAAAAACAAGCCTGCAAAGAAAATATTCTCTCTATAGGGCCATATTCTATAGAGCATGAGACATGCTTTATTTGCATGGGAAGCTTTTACTGTGTGTTTTTATTTAATTCTCCTTTTGATCATCAATCAAAATCGTCATAAAAAGCAGCGGACGGATTCAATTCATGCCTCAACATGTTCCAGACACATGAATGGTTTTCTAGCAGACTCATTTAACCAGAGTGACCGACAGTGGGCGAGCAGATAGGCGGTTTAGCATCTGCTCAAGGACGCTCTGACTGGACAGCCTCTATAACCACTTGGCCGTCCTACAGCAGCAGTGATAAACCTTTATGCTTCAGCTCATCGTGTGATGGCAATACTGAGGATAGCCACATGATGTCAGTGCTGTGAAAACATAAAAAACCCATGTTGTTTTTTCTGTATTCATGTAACACTATCCAGTCCTGAGTGCACATTTGTGCTTTACGTATTCTGTGTTGTGTTTCCTTCTCCAGATAGTCCAGTTCTGACCAGTCGGGTGGCCGTCACTGTCCACGTGTTGGACATTAACGAGTTCCCACCTGAGCTCGCCAGTCCTTATGAGACCTTTGTGTGTGAAAATGCCAAAGTGGGACAGGTACGTTCACATTTGCTCTGTGCCCTGCCTTTTTCTGTGCACATGTCATTCACTCAAAGCAATGAAGGCATCACATTTTCTAGTGTTAAGACGTGTTGACCTTACAGAGAGTTGACAGCTGTTGATTGAAGCTGACATGGCATCAAGGTTGTTATTGAAAACTACCAAAAGGTGTTCAGTTGAATCTGAAAGGTGTGGATTTCTATAAGTGCCTGCAAAGAGTCACTCTTTATACTTCAGCATGAATAAACAGTGATTTTGTGCCATGTGGAGATACAATTTAGTGATATTTCTGCTTTTTGGAGCTCCATGTTGCTGTGGTAAATTCACACACTTAGTTCTCACATTGATGCCTCACAGAGGGTTCGTTTCCAGTATCTTACTCAAGGTCGCTTGAATAAAACCTCTTATTTTAAGAGAGTTTGCAGAGAACCCTTCAGCACAGTATATGAATCTAAATCTTGAACTGATTGTGTCATAGAGTTCGATTCAGCAGGAGAAGCAATCATAAAGCACAGCAGTGCTTTGCATATCAGCAACCCAGAGTACATTTCAGCTGATATATTAGAGATGCAGTGGAGAATTTGCCTGTGCGCATTGTAAACCACCTGTGCCTGTAAATTAGCCCATTAACTAGCATCTATATGCAGTTAGCGTTCTGAGGGAACAGCTTCTTTGGCAGTCTATCAAATTGCTGTAGACTCCTCATCACATTGAGGATGGTTTGCCGGTCCTCAGGCCTGTTGCAATCAAAACAACGGCTGTGCCCTGCATTTCAAGGCATCACTGTCTTCCGAACATGAAGTTGGCTGTGATTTTTGCCATGTTTTCAGCCTTCAAGATCGAGTTGAGACACTCAGAAAAGTGGCCCTGACAACCTTTTCTTTCAATCATCTGCTTACTTTGGTGGGATCCTGCATGAATGCACAATTTTCTGCCAAAGACTAAATTGTTTCACTTGTGAAATCTCACTTTTTTCTGTCTGTGCTCTGAAGGGCTGTTTGATGTCATGTACGTAAATCCTACCAATCAGGATTTCGCCAAAATTTGATCAAAGTTGTGTGTTTTGTGCTTATGCCACAAGGGCACTGTCAATCAAATCTGCTCAAACCACATCCACACAGTACTGATGAGCAGAGTAGCTGATTTTTTTCTCTCTTTTTTTGAGTTTTACTCTCATTTTTGTGTGAGTTGCTGAGTTCTGGAGATATCAGCTGTAGAGATGCATCCAAAAGAACTATTTTCTTTCTACTGAACTACAACTGCCAATCGTATCACTGTCACTATCTTTGCACTCACTTGCACAACTTCTGCCCAGTAACCATCACCATTCAGCTTTTCAGTACTTTGACAAGACTGTGACAAATGAAACCACCGAGGTCCAAATCTTGCTCTACCTAGAAATCAAACAGCAGTTGGTTCTTGGGATAAAATCAAACGTTTTGGACCAGGTACAGATAAATGCATATTATAAAGTTCTTAGAAAAGTACAAAAAAGTAGACCAGGAAAAGTCAAAGTCAAAAAAGGTAAACTAAATCCTCATATTCAGATCAGCTGCAATCATCATGCAATGTGTGCCTTGTTTTTATCATCTCTCAGTTTATCCTCTTCCTCAGTTCCATACTTTAATCTCCTGCTTTTAATCCAACTACACCAAAGCGTGTAATAGACCTGCCAGTTCACTGTGTCAGTGTCACGCTGTGCCTCCCCTAGGTGTGAAAAGAACACATTCTCATTACGAGGTCAACTTAGCAATAATAAATATGAAATGTCTAGTAAGACTTCCAGTTTTACGCTCAGTGAGAAACATTTTTGGTGATGGCTGCTGTTTGGTTAGGTTAAGGAAAAGATCATTGACTCATCACTGACTGGCAGTTTCACACAGGATAAAGGTCCTGTGTGACACACTACCCCGACCTCCACCCATAAGCAGACTTTGTTGCTCCTTATACTATGTTTGCCCTTTGCTCCCATCATTATCGCCCCCTGCTGGTAGGGTGAGGTAAAATGTGACACTAACATGCTATCCTCTTGCGGATTGGCATGTTATTCACACACTTTGGCCTGAGACTGGGCTGTTTCATCTCCTCCTCCCCCTCCTCTTCTTCTCCTCACTCCTCCCCTCCAGAGCAGAATATACACTTTCCTCCAGTTTTTCCCAAGCATGATTCCACCAGGTGTTGCACACAGCTGGTGGATGATAAAGAATCACAGATCCTCTCTTGTAAAATCCATCACACTTCTCTCTCCTGATGATTATGCACTCACACTGCTGCAAAACATGCACACTGCTTGTTTTGGAGTGTCTCATGCTGTGGCACAGCATCCCATTGAGAATAATCTGTAACCAGGATGTAGCCAAGCAAGAGAAGCAACTGGCTATTTTCATGTAAATGTGTGGGAAGAGCAGGAGGAGAGCGGCCTAAGACCTTAAACTGAGATTTGCAAATAAAAATGGTCAGGACTGTGGCAAAGTAATATAGTAGAATATTTCCTCATTTTATTATTTACTGTAATCAGAGTCCTGACTGGTGAACTGGTGAAGTGTGAAATGAGAAAAAGCAACCACAAAGGAATCATAAAACAAGCATATTTACTGTGGAGTTGTATAGATATACTTAGGGCAGCCAGTGCTATAATGTGTTCTTTGCTCTTTAATGTATTTCCTTTTCTTTTTATAATGGTATCCTACAGTCTCAGTGTGTTATGCTGGAGCAATTACATTTACAGCATTTAGCTGCCACTCTTATCTGCTTATCTCACAATGCAGCTGATTGTAAGAACAGAACACACTTAAACCCATTTAACATATACTATAGTGCCCAGTAATAAACAGTTACAGCTGCCACAGATCCACTTATGACTAAGAAGTGGTGGGAGGCACTCTTGAGTGCAAAAATATACCAATTTTTGATATGATAAATTATAATGCATGATAATAATAATCATAATAATATAATAACATTTTATTTTTTATAGGACCTTTCATTTCAATTCTGTATTTAGAAAATAAAACAATATGTATACAGTCGGTATTTCTGTGATGTGGTATTGCTTCCTGTCTCTAAAAACAACATTTAAAGAATCATTAGAGAGATCATGCTACATAGAAGCATCACTAAGATGCTTTTAGAAATTGACAATAAATACGCAAACAAAACTTTATTATATTGTGCACGTTTTATAGAGAGATTTTCTGTAGCTGCAGGAAGGAAACATGACACCGCAGCTTTATGGTATGTGATTTCACTGCTCTTCCACTGGGACAAACATAAAATTTTAAGACATGGAAAGCTTTGACGGACCGAAGCCATCATTTCTGCTATCGCTGGTTTACTGAAAAAAAGAAAAAGATCGATGGATTAAACGCAATTAAAAGTCATTGTAAGTTGAAGCTTCAAATTTATTCATCACTTAGCTAATTTGTTCACTGGAAATCAATAGTGTGGGGTGTGCAGCTGCTGTGGGGAACACAACAGAGCTCTCATCGCACCTGGTGTCAGGTTTACTTCCCTGGAGGGAATTTTATTCAAATACCGAGACAGGAATGAGCTCCCCACTCTGTGAGAGCAACATAGTCGGGGTGATGTAACAGGGCAGCAGGGTTGATTAGTGGTTCCTGCATCTGGGGGATTCAGGCCTGAGGTATCAGGTCTGCAGCAGGTCAAGCCCAGTGGGCGGGGAAGAGCAGACTGGTAGTACAGCTGGGCTGGCAGGACAGCCGGTTTCAGACAAAAAGCTCTGCGACGTCTGGGGAAAAGAAGAAAGTATAAAGCCGTCAGCAGTCTGGTACAGAGGCGGCTGAATCAGCAGTCTGTGTTAAGCAGGGAGGAAACACAGAAAAGTTAGCGGCTGGCGAGGTGTTGTTCAGTAAACACATTTCACATATACAGTCTTGCAGAAAGTTGAAGTGCTGCAGTGGGTGTTGGACTGATCAAACTGTGTCTTTTTCTTGCTGTTTGTTGTTTTGGGAATATAATTGGAGTTGGCCCCGCGTTCCTTGACGATGTACTGTAATATAAGTACAATATGAAACAACAGTTTTCTCTTCATGACCCTTGAACAAGCTCCAGCAGCTTTGAATGAACTTAATCCATCACACTGTGTGTTGAGGTGATCTGGAAATTTCAACAAGTTATCAATCAAGTGCTCAGTGACTGTATCCAAAACTACAGAGAGAACAATTCACTGCCTTGTTGCAGCACTGACAGATCTGACATGCAGTCAGCGCAGGACTCTGTTCAGCGTTGAATAATTCCACATTTTCTGCCAGAACAGTTTGACCTGTAGGAGTTTCATTTCCCAATAAAGAGAAGGATTTGACATTGAAAAAAAACACACACAAAAAAACCCTTCCATCTGTGCAAATCCACACGGCCAGTATGTAGATGAAAGTCTGCAACCAGTGTATGTACCCCATACAGGAACAGCAGCACTAGAAAAGTAAAACTTGAATGAAAACATAAAGTTTAACATGAACCAAGTAAATGCCAGTTGAAACCTGTGTGCACTAAGAGTGCCTTCCTTTTTTATTTTCACTCTCAACAGGTGATTCAAACATTCAGTGCAAGAGACCAGGATCTACCAGCTGCTGGACAACAGTTCTCCTTCAAATCACCAAAGGAAGACGTGAAAAACAAGAATTTCACCATCCGGGACTTTGGAAGTAAGTGTTCTTGTATTTCAGCAACACCTCTGAAACCACAACAGTCAGACACGGCTGATTTATTTCTGACAAAGTGCCCTGAGGAGGAGGCACACTAGTCACGCTGTCACAGTTTATGCATCATCATCTTCTAAACTGCGGAAACCACATTGAAAAGTGGTTCTTTACACCTGACAATTGACTACAGTACAAGAATATAAGAAAGAAATGGCGCCTTCAATCAATTCCAGTTTCATAGAAAGAAAGCTGTTTGTTAATTGATCACTTTTTATGACAGAAAATAACTAGTTTGTGAGATTACACACACATTAAAATGTTTGTACATGGTATTGAAGGTGGCCTTGATAGTGATGTAGTATAAGAATGAGAACACTTGAAATTGGGTGCAAATAATTCAAGAAATTGGATCATTATGAATTAAGTCTTAATAGATACCAATCTCTACCACCTCTCAATTTCAATTATTAGCTACAGTAGTTGAAAAGTTTCTTGCTCAAAGCTTATAAGAGTGGTGCGTCTCAATGCTAAAAATAGCTTAAGCACATGCAGTCAGACGTTGTCTTATGATAAGGGCATATATGACACTGCAGCCGAGCCCTTTGAAGTCTAACCAGAAAGACGGGTAACGAAAAGTGGGACATGGCAGGATGAGTCCAGGGAAACGAATGCATTCTCCATCCTTGACAAGCCCAGGTCTGAACCTCTGATCCAGTTTTACCTTTTGGACACACTGTCTTGCAGTTTCCTGGCTGCCAGAGGCCCCGCGAGCACACTCTCCAGATACAGAGTGAGATCTGATAGGCAGGGACAGAAAATACAAACACCACGGGCACCGCGGACAGGTTCAGCAAGAGAGAGAGAGGGGGGGAGCGAAAACAAAATCACAGTTGTGCACAACATGCAAGGTGTGCTAAAATGCCTGACCTCCTGTCAAGAAAAAGTGCCAGGCTTCGTCAGTGGAACAAACCCGGTTTGACAGGGGTCAGACAGTCCAGCTGTAGCAGACAGAACCAGGCAGGTCCAACCTGACACATTCCCTCTCCCTCCTATACATTGTCGACCTCTATTCCACTCGCCACTCTCACACCTCCGGCTGTCTTCCCAAGTTGTTCCCTTTGCGTGTTTTCATTTGTTTTTCATCCATTATCTCTCATTGCTAATCTGCTGTTTCTCTGAAGTGACGCCGCCTGCACAACGAGATAACGAAATAACAACAGATCCCAATAGTTCTGGCAGTGCAGGTAGATGGAAAACGCTTCGCAGTGTTTCAGGGAACGATGTACTGGGTATCAGCTTCTAAAGTAAGTGGTGTAAAATGGTGAGAGCTTTGATAAGACAACTCTTTGATACATTGCGGTTTCTCATCACATTCAGAAAGGATTTCATATCAAGCATAAAGAGTTATCAGACACTGAAAAGTTTCATCTTTCTTCTCATACTCGGACCTCCGGACTTGTAATGGAGCTCGGCGGACTGTCTGATTGATGTGAGGTTATGCTAGGTGGAATATTTTCTTTTGCTTTGGTCAGAACACTGTCGAGCCTGTACAGATCAAGGAAAAGGCACTTGCTGCACTACTTCAGGCCTTTCCATACATATTTGGAAGCTTCTTTTAATCTAAGCCCACGTACTCTTTCAACAAAATCGACTGTTTTGAAGATTTCTTTTTGGTGGCTGATTGCAAAATTTCTCCTTCCCCCTTTCTTCTAGACAACACAGCTGGAATTGTGACAAAGCGGAGTGGCTTCAGACGGCGTCTGCAGGAGATTTACTTCCTTCCTGTGGTGATTGAAGATAATGGCTACCCACCCAAGAGCAGCACCGGCACCCTGACCATCCGTGTATGCGGTTGCGAATCAGATGGCTCCCTGCTAACTTGCAGTGCAGAAGCCATCTTTCTCCCTGTGGGTCTCAGCACAGGAGCTCTGATCGCCATCCTTCTTTGTATCGTCATCCTGTTAGGTGAGACCCGTTGTCATCTGGCTTGTAAACAGTCTTCATTTCAGCACGGTGTCATCGATAATCAGGGGGAAATGGATTGCTGTATGTATTGCCGTAGTGCCCCGATCTCTCAGCACAGAGGAAAGCTCACACTTTGGCAGCTCCCACTGTGTAAGAAAGATAGTTATTATCATTATTTATCTCAGTAAGGTGTGTGCTCTGCTGACCTAAATTGATTCAAGTGTGTTGTCGCTATCTGTGGAGGATACAATTGTTTAAACCATTGTAAGTAATTTGTGCTTTCTTTCACGTCTGAGAGAATATTTGCTTCAGTGACCGTCTGAGGTGTCTGTACCTTAATCCCAACTTTACTTTGTCCAAACCAGCAAATCTGCAGTGAGTCATTAAGATTCAGATTGACAGCTCAGGTGTAGTTTACCTTTAAAATCTTCCCTGGTGCAGTTTTAAATACCACTGGCTTCTGATGTCAATGTCAGAGATTATTGTAAGACACTGAGCTTGACACCTAAAACACAAATGTGCATCTGAACGGCCAGACAGCGCCTGACTCCAAACTTGCTGGGCTGACCATCAGACCTAGTCTGGCGTCGCTCCAGGAGCATCCGCAGTTAATTATAGAGCCCATATGAATTTGGCCATTCAATGAGACGTTTAAGATTGGAGGGAGGGACGCTTAGCTCTATAAACTAAATCCAATCTTGCTGCCCTGTGGCTGCTTCCCAGGCTACAGCTTTTACATTTCACACAAGGTCATTGCTGTAAAACTCCTCCTTAATTCTCTGCTATTAATGTCCAAACTCATCTACATATCAGGGAGGAAGTAAATGTAGGTTTATGGCATCATTTTCTGAATTATGAATATGGGATGGTCGGTTGTTAAAGAAGTTCCTATCATGCAGTGTAAGTCAAGGTAGCCATGACCTTTTGAATTAGCTGTATTTACATTCCTCTATATCTGTTTAATATGTGATCCAACGAGGAATCCGCTGTTAAATTCCTGCTATGCCTCATCATAAATCCTTTTTCATTACCTTCCTGAATGTATTCATGTGAAATATCAGCTTGGGCTTCATTGTTTCATAAAAGCACAGTCGATTGTCGTGGTGTGTGCTGTAGAGCTGTGTTCACATCCTCTGAGAAGAATGTCTTCAAAGCTCCAAGTCGGCTTCCCCCCCCAAGGCTGAGGCTGACGCCAAACTATCATTGCTGTCCCTGAGAAGGAAAGCTGCAGAGAGAATCAGAACTCACACTGAGAACATTTCCATAGAGCCACTTAGTTCCTGTGCTGGATTTGTCAGGATGACCCAGTTGTCCCGTGAGGACGAATGATGGAGTAAATTAAACAGGCCGGCACAGAGACTTTCATCTGCATTGCTGTTTCTTATAAACCGATGTGGATTGGCTGCGCTCGGTGACAGGCTGTGTTCAACCGGTGCATCCTATAATAGCAGACTGTTGTTGAATTCTGCGTAGGTGCCACTGGGGGGAGCTGGCACACTACACACAGGCAGATAAAAATCGCTTGGGAGTGAGGGGAGGCAAAGAGGAAGTGAGATATAACAAGGATGAAAGGAAGAGACCTACTTTTTTCAGTCAGAATGTATTTACTGGACTCTTTCATGTGAATGAGTTCAGTTTTACCCCGGCCGCTGCCCTTCCTCCTATATATGCAACCGTATTTTGAAAACCCAGAGGAAGAAAACATTTTACTGCATTTTTCACTGGGGAGGCGGAGAGAGGGACACACTGCACTGACAGGAGAAAGGAAGAGAGGGAAATTTATTGGAACATTATGTGTTGAAAATCACACCGCAGTACTACGAGTAGTCTATGAGGTGCAGAACCTCAAGCAACCTCTGAAGGGTTGCTTGCCAGAACACTAAACCGCTGCTTTTGGTACATTCTAAGCATGACAATTTGACCTTAGAGTGCTATACAGCTTTATAAGTATGCTATGCACATATGATTTGCTTTGAGGCACAAGAGCAATTCCCAGCAGGCATTTATTTGCATAATATGACCAGACACTTAGGTTGAAAGTGGGCCATATTTGGATGAAAACTGTCTTTTAAATGAGCAGGTTAACTCCTAACCACAGTTTCAATGGGATTTTATTTATTGCATCTCAGTGTAAAGGAGGTTTGAACTGCATCATTTAAATGCTGCTGAAGCTTACATTACATATAAATCAGATGCATGCTAGTGGCTCTGTGAGGCTGTACTTAGCCACAGTGGTGCTTTGAGCTAATGTCAACATTAGCATGCAAACATGCTGACAACTACAACGTTAACATGCAATTCTTTTTTTTTTTTTTGCTATCTTAGTTGTAGTTAGTGCCATCTTATCAGTTTAAGCATGCTAATGTTTGCTAATTAGCTCTAAATTAGTACAGATGCTGCAGGGAATGTCATTAGTTTTGCAGATATAGGCCCATAAACCAAAGTGTTTTTTGATCTGCTAGAGGTGTTAAGTGAAAGGTCGGGGGGGGGGGGTCACCAAAGTTATTACAGTTAAAGCTAACTTGACATGTAAAATCTAAAAGAGAACCAAATGCAGCCCGGATTTAACCCTAAATACCTCAACATCTTTTGACATAAAAACCCGGTTGCTAGGGTATTGTGATATATTCTAACAGGCAATGTGTTTAAGCCTCAGTGATATGAGTGTGCCAGCAGGTGTCTAACATGCAGTTCTCTTGTTCTGTTCCCCCAGTTATAGTGGTTCTCTATGTGGGCTTGAGACGGCAGAAGAAAAAGGAAACCCTCATGTCATCAAAAGAGGACATCCGGGATAATGTGATCCACTATGATGATGAAGGAGGCGGGGAGGAGGACACGCACGCATTTGACATGGGGACGCTTCGCAATCCCAAGGTTGTCAAAGAGAACCTGTACCGCAGGGACGTCAAACCTGAGATGAAGAGAGGTCCCAGGCCGGCTGTCTCTCAGGACAGCGCCGACATCAGAGATTTCATCAACCAGCGTCTGAAAGAGCACGACGTGGACAACTCAGCGCCGCCCTACGACTCCCTGGCGACGTACGCTTACGAGGGCAACGGCTCCGTGGCCGAGTCGCTCAGCTCCATCGACTCGCTCGCCATAGACCTTGAGGAGGACTATGATTACCTCAATGAGTGGGGGCCCCGCTTTAAGACACTGGCAGGGATATTTGGGGAGCAGTCAGAAACTCAGTCGGACTCAACCACCACGGAGAACACACATTGATGTTATTCACAGACTCATAAAGCACTTATGTAACAACGTTCTTTTGGTTGGCAACACACAATGTTTAACCATTGTTTTCTTTCCATGTTATCTTCTTTTTCCAGCTCACCGTTTTCTAATTCACGTGGTACTTTTTACCGTGCTCGGTCCCAAAATTGTAAAAAAAAAAAAAAAAAAAAGCAAGGGAAGATATGGTAACATGATTAGATGAGCAAAGCAGCCATTCAATTACCTTTCAATTGAATGTTGTTTCTTGTCTTACATTTTGTTTCCTCTTGGGGAATACGCATACACATGGAAATGTTGTCATTTCCTAGAACATCCTTAAAAGTGCCTCAATATAATTGTTCTTTCACTTGCTATTTCATGCCACATAGGTTAAGCTAATTCAGTCAGCATACTGTGCTCTGACTGGCTGAGGCATCTACCAACAACAATGTCAATGCTGTGGGGACAACGAAGTGGCCCGAGTTTGGCCAAAGATGTTTTGAATGTTATTTATTGTTCTATTTATTTATTGGCTGATTGAGTTTGATTAGATTTTTGTGTATTTATCTATTTATCTCTCAGTCATCAATCCGTATTTTTTATTTTTGGAGACACTCGAGGAATTTTGTAATTAATCAAGGCCCACTTGAAAATGTATGTTTCTGTTAGCTGGGTCCTGTGAATAGACTTGTACTAGAGTTGTAAAAAAATAAATTAGGGCTACATACTGCAGTTCAGTCATGTAATAAACACAGTTTTCTTAAATAAACCACACTTGGACAAAATCCCTTTCTGTGTTTACTTATTAGGCTGACATCAATACATTGTGTGTCTTATCTGTTAATATTTAAAACTTGTCAAAGAAAATATTGACGAGGCTGTCTGTGAGTAGTATGAACAGACCATAGCACTCTAGAGGTAATCATGAAATAGAGCTAAAGAAACGTGAACCCATATGTCTGGACAGAGCTGTTGCAGTGATGTGTCTTCTTGACGCAGGAACCTTTGGGTTCAGGGCTACATATAGTCTCAATAAAGACAACTTTAAGTCATCTATTCTTTCTAGTTCTGCTATTCTTGGCCAAGCGAGTGGTCGGGTAGGAATGGCGATGTTCATTGGTCAATTAAATATCTCAAGAAATATAGATTGCTATGAAATCTTCTGTCATTCATGGTCCCAGGAGGATGAAACGTACTGACTTTGGTGATCCGGTGACTTCTCCTCTTGTGCCACCAGCAGGTTATTATGTCCGGTTTTCTTTGAAATGGATAGATTGCCATCAGGTATATATGTCAACGGTGCCCAGAGGATGAATCCTAATGACTTTGGTGATCCCCTGACTTCTCATGCAGCACCATCAGCAGGTCAAAGTGGTTAATTATTCAGTTAAATACGTCAACATCTACCACATGACTGGCACAAAATTTGGTACAAACATTCAAGGATCCCACAAAATGCACCTGTACAACTTTGGTGGTCACCAGGGTAAATCTAAATATAAGGGTTATAATCTAAATTTCAACAGCAGTTTTGGATGAAATTTTTGGATACCCTGTTTTTAGTGTTAGCATCTAGCTCCTGTTCAGTGAAATCCTGCAGAAACCAAGAACAGCAAACCCTCTCTTCAGGCCCTACCTTTATTCTCCATCAAATCACATGATGTTTAAATTGCACATGTGGACTTCCGTCCCATAGCCCATCAACAAGACAGCACAACCTTCCTGGAAGAGAGGAATGACTTCACACTTGATTGGGTTTCCTCAGACAAATCAACAAATAAATGCCCTTAAAGAGAGTGTTTCCGGATTCGGCTAAACATTCCCATGCTGAGGAAAGGCAATCAGGACGTTAGAATTACAAATCACACAGAGGCTTCAGTGTGGTATCGAAATGGCCCTTTTTCCCAAATCACCGAATGGAGTGGCTCAGACCTTTTCTTGCCATGGTCTGGTGACGACATAATGGAGGGTCTGGATGAAAGCCAAAGCAGTCAGTGACACACAATGTGGCGCCTTCACCAGTGGATGTGAAGCGATTCCCCTTCCTGTCTCTCTCTATCACATCCAACAGGTACACCTCAAGGCCGAGCTTCAGTAAATGTGCGGTGATGTGTTTGAGGGGATGTTAAGCAATCTATGACCCTTGCAGGCAGCAGGAATTGCGACAACAGTGACACAAGTTAACTTCTACACCCTTATAATCATTTTCTGCTTTGTCTTTGGCTTTTTGTGTCTCCATAATAAAGGCATTTAGTCGAGGATCTGCTTTCCTCCAAATCTACTTGAACCAGACATTCAGTCTTATCATATAGGCCTTTAGTGTGGTCATTTTGGTCCAGATTTGATGCTTATGGTTTCCAGATGATAAATCCAACTGACTTTTCCTCTAGCGCCACCATGAGGTTGACATTTGTGGTTCGAGTGAAATGGCTCGACATCTCTCAGATGGATTGCCATGACATTTGGTGCGCACACTCATGCTCTCCTCAGGATGAATTGTAATCACTTTAGTGTTTCCCTGACTTTTCATGCCCTCATCATGTTGAAATTTCAATTTTGGTTTCAGACCAAATACCTGCAAAACTAATGACATTCCCATCAGCATCAGCTCTGTGCTTTGTGTTTTTGCATGCTAACATGCTAAACTATGGAAAAGAACTAGACGTGCTTGTGCTTCACTGGGAGCATATTAGCATACCGATGTTAGCATTTAGCTCAAAGCACCACTGTGCCTAAGTACAGCCTCACAGTGCTCTTTGGCTGTGGATTCTTCATATTGTACAAGCTGTTGTGCAGACAAAGCAAGTAAGACAACTCACTGGCCTCTGGACTTGTGAGCATTAATTTTGTACTATTTGTTATCAACAAAGCATTTGATTTAAAATATAATAATAATTATGTGAGTGGTCTGTTTTGTTAATGTGATATTTGTATTGATACAGCAGAAGATCTGATCACTAACTTTACATCTCTAATGCTGTTGCGCGGCCTTTCCTAAAACACACCATTTCCATGCCACTTCTGACTCACCCCGTCTGGTGGCACTAGGCAGTGTAGACAGACCAAACACAGACATCAACACTGAGAGGGAGGAGTGGTGGGTGTGGGAATGAGGGGGCCGCCGTCTTATGCATAAACATGAGAGAACTGGCACAATCTACGCAATAGCTCAGGGGACGGCAACCATTACCACAAGCCAAAGCAAAAAGAAGTGATGGCACTGATACTGTTTATGCTGGATCGGGTTCAATCCTCTGTGCCCTAGTGAACAGCACTGTCCAGGCTCATTGTTCAGCCTCCTCTACAGCCTTTTACTGCCGGCGCTCCAGCATGAGTAGAGTAACTCTGTAAAATCAAAAATCCTCTTCCTTGCGAGTCATTTATCAATAATTTCGTCACAGTAACAAGCGTTATTTGCCACAGCAAAGATGTGGTAAACATTTGACTTTGCAATGTTGGGAAACATCACAATTTACAGGGCTTTGAAATTATGGGAACATTGTTCGGTTGTGCACCAAGGTGTTTACAGCATTCCAATTTCTGAGGCACTTGAGTCTGTGCAAGCCTACGTAGCTGTCATGATTCAACAAAGACGAGTTGTCACAGCGCCTTTTGAATAAACTCTTCTATTGTTGTTGGCACAGAACAATTTGCTTAGGCTGAAATAAATGAATACACAACATCACTGAGACCACTCTCTCTTATTACTTTTCAGTTTGCCATGGAAACATGCCTCAGTTTCTAATGAAACCCTGTATGGCACACTGCTGCTGTTAGGGATTATAGTGCTGATACATATGGGTGCTTTAATTAATACCACTTTGTATTATTCTGCATCTTAGGATATTCGCTGAGAGCGTTAATGCATATGGAAATAAACCTGTCACCGCTGCTGCCGAGTGTTCTCTAAGCTGACACGTTTGCTTTACAGGAACTTGCTGATTTTTAGTGTGCACACATTTGTGGCCACCAACCTTTGTTAACCTCTTTAATTATGCAGCGGCAGCAGCAGCGACTAACCTTGTGACAGCGGAATGTAAGTAAGCACATTGTAAGAACATGTTTACTGAGTAATGATTAACATATTAACTTGTGGAGAACAGCAGTCGCTTGCATAGGCTAATACGCAGTGTTGCCAGTTTATTGGTTAGACCTAGTCTACATCTAATGCAATTAAAACAGAAATGCCTTTGTGACACTTAAGATGCTGACCTTTTGTTGACACTGCATCTGAGAAGTGTTTATTGAAGAGGCCAGTTTGAAGGCAGGAGTTGGTGTTTAATTGTATTGCATTGTATTGGTGTCATACCCCATTTAAGTCAAATTACACCCTTAATGTCATTGTGATTCATAACCGATTGTGCACCTCCAATGACACGGTAAAGTCCAGATCCATGTACTGCTCATTTATTCAAAATCACTTCAGAAGCCTCAGCTACCAGACACAACCCTATCTCCGGTATTACACTGGAGACAGGGTTGAAAAGAACAGGGTGGAAAAAGTCAGCCAGTGAATAAAAAGCATTGTGTTCTTCCTTTGAAGGTATTACACGAAAATAAAGCTGCAAAGTAACTTTTTAAATCCTTCCACAATTTTCAAAAGCATGTGTGAGAAATTCTAAATTCTTCTCCTACTCAGCGTCTTTATTTTCCAACATGTCACCGTCCTCCAGTAGTGCTGTGATCCTTAAAATAATCACTGTATTGCATTATTTTTTTTTTCTCCTCAGCAGGAATTGCAGAGCTGCCATGGAACAAATCAGCACTGACATTCAAACTTCAAAACTGAGCAACCGAACACTTGACTGGAATGTCAAATAATCCAGCTAGATTGCAAAGTTTTAGTTAGTTTTAGCCCCAAAATCGTGTTCCTCCCCTTATAGCACTTACTGCTTACTCAGCACAACATATGGCATATGGCTTTAATAATGCAAAAACACAAAAAGGTTTACTCTGACACTGAGGACAATGTTTATTTGTATTGGACCTTTTAAATAGAGGAGCAAGACAAAGTGCTTTCTATCAGGAACAAGAACAGAGATTTAAACATGGTGAAGAGGAGAATAAAACAAAACAGAATTAATAAAAAACAGCACTCTTCCATATGAAAACAAAATGCAATAAATAAAAAGTTAACTTTAGTTATCTTCACATCAATCCTCAATGACTCCGCTGTGGCTTAGAAGGCTCTGGATATTACTGCTGCAGACGATAAACGGCAGGAGCGGAAACAGATGCATTAAACACCGAATGGCACAATAACTCAGCAACTTGTACCACACTGCAGCCCTCACTCATTCGCTCACGCTTTTAGTACGGCAGTGACACACGACGTGAAATAAAAACAAAATGACTGCACCTTTTCTACCGCGGGTTAATGCGGCACGCGCCAGTCGAAGAATGTTGAATCTCTCCTCACCTTTTCACTCCTGCTTTGCTCAGAATCGGAGAGCAGCGGCGGTTTACTTAAGCCCTCGTTCAAAAGCAACAATGAATGACCTTACCGACAGCTGTCAAGACTCTGACAGCCTTAACAGTTCGACAATTTGATTACAGATCCATTCATCCTTACAAATGACTAATTGATGACGAATGACTGGTTGAAATTGATGCCAGTTTGTTCGTTATTCATTTAAGTTCCTGTGGTGTTGCTCCAAAGGTGAAATATACTGTTGTTGCAGTTTTGTCTGTGGTGGAGGGATAAAAGAATACAACCAATCTGTGAATTTGCATATTTAAATGGTCAGAAACAATGTTGATGACACTTTATTGCAGTGGCTCACTGGTAGGCACTGTTGCTCCACAGTAAGAAGGTCCTGGGATTCATGCCCAGCTGGGGCAGAGCCTCCCCGTGAGGAGTTTGTACGGGTTTCCTCCAGGAGCTCCACCTTCCCCTGCCATTAAAAGCATGTATGTTAGGCCAATCAGTGTCAGTGCCATCGACCAAGGATGCTGCACCGTGGCTGCCCACAGCCCCTAATTCTTAGGATGGGTTAAATGCAGAGAATGGATTTCACCATACTTTCACAAACTTAATTTTGATTACGACTTTCTCTCAGGTATTGATGAAATCCCCAAACAGCCGTCCTTCAGACACCTTCGTCTTTCATGAAGTGAGGAGAAACAGCCGCTCTGCTCACTGCTGAATGAGCTAAGGAGCACACGCTCTGTGCTATGTTTAGACTTAACATGTAGGGTAGACATGGCTTGAACTCATTCCTCTTACTCATACTCATCAGCTGCTTTACTAACATCAACAGACACAGACTTTTCCTGACTGTCCCATGGGACTGCGTGTGTGTGTGTGTGTGTGTGTTACTTTAAAGGCAGCACAAAACAGGTTGAGCTGCCTGGTGAGATACGAGCATACACGCTGTTACAGCACAAAGCCAGCTTCTCCTGCTGTAACAGAGTGATTGGTCTTATCTGAAGGAATATTGGTCAGGGATGCTCTGTCTGCAGTCATCCTCTTCTGAGGCTTCTTTCAGTGTATCTAGGAATTTATGAATACATTTGTACTTTTTCTTTTGCTAGAGGGAGGGTGTATAGCTGGTTGCCTCTGTAATACCCTGAAACGTCTCGATAAAGTATAGGATTAAACTAAGGATGTGCACATTTGTGCAAGCTTGAAGCAGTTTATCCCAATTTGTCTGTTTTACACCAACCAACCAAAAAACACGAGCATGAATGCAGTTCTATAGTCTCCTCCAACGGCACTGTTTTTTATTAAAGTACAAATCATTTGAACAGAATACAGCAAACAAACCCTAAATTAAAGGTTTCATGGCTATAAACGGGCTGACGTTGATATCCACCCATATCAACAACATACTTAATTATACTTTTTGAAGAAACTACAGTAAACTGTCCTATTTTTGTCACCTTCAAGTATGCTTAAGTGTGCTCAAGTAGTCCTTGAGTAGCACTTGAGTAATACCTGAGTATGCCTAAAATGTAAAACAGTTGCTTAATTGGCAAAACTTTTTCCAAACTGTACTGAAATCCACCATTAAAAATTAATGAAGGATTCATCAGCATTGAAAACACACTCGCACTGCAGTTGTACTGTATCACCAATGTGTTGGAAATATACTTAAATACACTTAAAATGAAATTAAATGAAACTAACTGAACATGCCAATAGTATAGTACAAAGGACTTGAAATAAGTACAATTTATTACCATTTAAAGTATTTGTAGTTTACACTTTTTGTAAGTATTTTGAAATATCACTTTCAGTGCTGCAGAATGAGCATATTCATCTTTAATACATTTAAGTAGAACTAAATGACATTGATTTGAAAGTACACTTTTCAAAAGTATGTGTTAAACATATTTTAAGCACAAAAAGTGTGCTTGTAATGACTTTTCTATACTTTAATTCTATTTGTACACTTAATCAAACTGTTTGATCTGGGGAGTTGGCTGATATTATGTTACCTTTTCTCTGTAATGAAGTGATATAATGTGTTGCCAAGTTGCTAAGACTATGGTACTATTATTACAATATAAATACAACATAACATGAATGAGGCAGCGTTGGCTAGCGTCATCATTAACCATTATTTTGGTGAAAGCCACGCTAAAGGATTGTAATCCTTAACACAGCTCTTCTAAATTAACGTATTACTATGAAATTATAGTAACAAGTAATGTGTAATATGCTACATTTTAAAAAGGAATGTACCCAGCACTGCTCATGCTTGGAAAAGGGCAAACCACAGCGTAAACTGCTCTGAACACCAATTTGTTTTATTATCTGTGTCGGGGTTTCATGTGTGAGTTCACCTTGTTACTGTGGCACCCAATTTAGATCTGAGTCCGCTGAGAGTGAGGGATTCGAGTGTATTGGCTTTTGCAGAGCATCCCTGCCTGAAGGTTTGTTCTGTGCACGACTAGTACAGTAAATGATTCAGCGCGGAAGACCCTGATTCCTTGAAGAGATCTGACCACGGATCTGTGAAATTGAACAAATTACTGATTAACAATAGAAAGCTATGCCTCGCCTGCACAAAAATGTGTTATTTAAATAAAACTGTTGGGGAATACTGGGATTTGTTTATGGATGACATGACTTACTGCCATGTGACACCACTGTTCACTTCCTGTTTCCTACTGACAGTAACCATGGTTATTCTCTTTCCCTAACCAGGCCACCTCCTAAACTAACTAAACCTTGACCACAGCGGTGGAGCAGACATCCTTTTCAGTTCTGTTTTGCAACAGAGTAAAAAAACTTCTCTGTGCTATTCTGCAGGGCAACTCCAGCCAATGTATTTTGTGGTTGCTGATGATGGCAGTTTATGGCTGTTACCGTTGTATTTTGGTGTGTTTCTATGTAAATGTATGCATGATGTGTGTCAGGCAGGAGCAAGTGGGTATGTGCCTGGACGAGGAGGTGATTGTTAGACCTGATCTCCCTCCCCTTCCAATGAGCCACACTTGTTTCTGTGCAAAGCTGTGCATGAGTTTGCATCTCTGGCAGACTGCTAGCTGTTGTCCTCAAGGAGTTTAATGGAGAGGGCTGCCGAATCAGTTGACCTTGTTTTGTCCTGTTTATCTTATTTGTTATACCTGCCTAGTTAGTTTGGTTTGCTTGTTATTTTGGCCTTTCCTCATCCTGAAGTCCATTCACGCCCCCCTCGATGCTAAAGCACGTCGTAAATAAACACTTGAATTGCTAAATCACAGCAATCTGTCTCTCTGGCTGCTTGGGAAGATGAGTGTTATTCATGTTGTGTCTCCATCACCCCTGGACAGGGTGTAACAATGGCAAAGAGGATACAAACACAAGGGTACAAGGCAAAAACCTACAGAAAAAGCAGCTATAATGACTTCGTTAAGGGGGTAACATTTATCTAATATTACTTCTATTTCACAAAGACTAGTCCTCCCATCACTCAATCTGTAATGTCCTGATCATGTAATGATAATAACATGTTCTAATGTGTTAAAATGTTCCACTGTTCTTTATTGAACAAACATGCTGTCTTAAACTTCTGGCAGGTCTCTCCATGCTGATAAGCTTTCATGCTGTCTGGCAGTTTTTACATCATCACCTGCCACAAACAAACAGGAATCGGATTTCGAGTTAATATTCAAGACGAGTCTCTGGCAGATGGAAAACAGGAGGATTTAAAGTAAGATTTTAACATATATTCAGAGACTGTGCTCACTTTGTCTGGAATAATTTAAACAGTAGGCTGAAACTTGACACACTTTTATTGACAGGGCAATTAAAAAATTTGGTCAGAGCTTGTATTGATTTAGGTGCGACTGTTTTACACAACATGCTTATTTTTTAATTCCTTTTTATACCTACGGCAAGGATATTTCAGAATAGATTAGAATACTATACCTTCATTTATTTTTTGTTGTAACTCTCATGTGCTGCACAATACCTCGACTCTATTTTTTTCACAATGTAAATTTAAAATGAAAAAAGTGTATTTAATGTGTCTGGCTGCTCACCGGTGATGGCAGCACAATGTGCATTTACTAGCAACAATTTTGAGGTACTTTTACTTTCCTTGAACTTAAATGAAATAATTAAACTTAAATGAAATAATTAAACGTAATTTACTTAATTATTAATTATTACGTTTTATGCTACTTCATACCTCCACTCCACAATGAGCTAAGCATGATCCTCTGTACTCGACTACATCGATTTAAGAGCTTTAATTATTACATACGCCATTCCTCCAACTCAGCCAGCTGCACTTAAATGCTGCTTACAAATACCAGCATCATTGATTAGAATCCAATAATATAACATACAGTGTGTAGTTAAAAGATTGTGAAAGAGGCTTATACTTCACTACATATTGTTAATAATGAAGCTCTAGAGGAAGTTCATTCAGGAAGGTTTGCTCAAGCCTGTAGCTTATTCCTCTTACACCCCACATTCACTCCTCATGCATGCTCATTCATAATGTCTTTGTGTGATTGTCTGCAGCTGTCGATTAAGATATCAGCTGTTTTCATCAGCTGATCACATCTCATCAATAGCACAGGGACACAGCTTCACCGCTAGCTTATCATCTTGCTGCTGTCTTTTTGAATATGGTCCTCTCTGCCTCAGTTCTTTCATGCTGCCGTTCTACTCACCCCTCCGCCTCCCCATCACCGCCCCGTCCTCACAGATCTTCAGCTTCATCGTTTCATCATCCTCATCAGCCAACAGAGTCATCAGCCACCACCACACCAGAGTCTGGACTCCATGGGGGGATTTATCTTGCTGCTGCTCAGGGCGATGCCCCTCGATTACCAAATCTTCCCCTGGAGTTAAAGCGCCAAAGGCTTTTTTATCACATATCATCTGTCATAATAAACACTTTACTTCATTCACTTCTCTCTCTTGCTTGAAATATTTTTGCACTTTTGTACTAAAGTTTAATTTGGATTAATTGTTTTTTTTTGTTTACTGGAGTAAAAGGATTACACAGTACACAGAGTACGCAGTAAATTACACACACAGCAACTGCCCTATACTGTATGTATTAATTTCACTACTCAAAAAATGCATCATTTCATATCATAGTGCTAAACTGAGAGATGATACATTTGGTGCATATACAAAAAAAGTCCCATGTTTAAATCTCTTCGTCTCTCTTTGAGTCTTCTGCTATATATGATATTGGCTAGTATCATCCAAACACACATCTGTGTTTCTTTTACAATACTTACATATACAATGAAAAGAAAAATGAAAAGAAAAGAAACTACGAGGTGCCAGTTCAGCCTGCTACATTATGTCACTAATGGCTGACTTTTTCAGTATCTGCACAAAGACATGACAGGTTCCCTTTTATGCACCAGCTGCTTTACTCGTTGGTGGAGAAGTGACATATGATGTTCATGTTGTTCAGACAGCTTGATAACAGTAATTATGTCTTCATCGTTCAAACTGCATGTACTGCATGTGTGATGAACAGATGATTTTCCACACTTAGAGAGTTCAGTACTCTAGCATTCAGTAAATATTTTTGATGTACTCCATTAAATAAGAGCAAAAAAGTAGGAATCTGACGCTGATTTTGAATCTAAAATTTAATGATACATGTTTATTTTAAAGTAAAACTTTTTATTTAGCTTGTATTTTTCCTTCATTTGGTTCTTTCTGATTAAATGACCTTCACAGACATTGCAACAGATTTTTATGCATGCTGCCTGATTTCAGCATCTTCTCGATTGTAGAAACTTGAAAATGTCTCCTCTCTCATCCAAGAGGCTTCTTCAGTCCTAGCTGGCTGGTGGGGAGTCCCAGGTATTTAACCTCTGTGAGGTCGCTATCACAGTCATTGACACCACCTGGGTCACTCCTTGGCTCCAGTCATCCAGTCGTTGGAGTCACCAGGAGCCAGGTGTGAACGCCAGTTGCCAGTTGTCACATGAGGCAAACTGTGGATATATTCTGCTGGGAAAAGATGAAAGGACAGTATTGTAGGTTTTACTCTTCGTGTGAAATGCTGGAGTCACCATGCATTGATCTGAAAAGCACAACACCATAAACATTTATCCACATCTGTCTGTTATCCCAGGGATGAGCCAGTCCCGAGGTGAGAACGCCGCAGCTTTTCATCTGCATGATTCCATCTTAATACTGCGTGGTTGCAAGATCCATTTGACCTTGATGGTCAAAGTTGGACGCCACGGAGTCTTAAGATTTGTGCTTTGAGATTCTTGTTGCCTCAGTCTGTGTTCAGTGTAATAAGATTCAACCCTGCAGTTCTCTTAATCCCGTGCATCAAAGAGGAATATCTTCAAGGGAAGCTACTGCAGCCAAGTGTATTAATTCATTTAATCTTTCTTTAAGCATCTGTTGTAGTTTCTACGATGTTTTATTCTGTTGTCATTTAGTTTAATCCTTGTTTGTTTCCTATTTAGCATAATTTTGTTGTTTTGTTACCTGTTTATGATCTCAGTTTAATCTCAGTTTTTATTTTCAACTCCTTGTATCCAATTTATTATCTTCCATAAATACCCACTTGGGCGTCATCACACTTCTGACCCCTGCAACTCCTGAGATTTGAGACTCCTCCAGTGGAAATCCTTGCCGCCATCTATTAATGAAAAGGCCGTTCACCACCCCTGCCAGGAGAGATAACTGCTTTCCGTGTCACTGGCAGCACTGCTCCACTAACACTTAATAATTAGCTTCTTGCAGAAACCTTGAGTGTTTCAGGAGTGTTTTTTTTTTTTAAAGATTAGGGCTGATTATAGAGTTAGAAATTAAAGGGGCAACATTTTGAAGCAGGGTGACGCTGCATATGAGAAA